>NW_027480437.1:4917629-5224980 GCF_051401765.1 Calliopsis andreniformis | reverse complement strand
AGAATATCCTCAATTCACAGCTTTCAATTCTCGATACTCAATCTGCAATCTTCAAATCTCTGTCCACAAACATTAATTCTCATCACTCAACCCTCAACACTCAGTCCCCAATCCTCAATCTTCAATCCTCAATCCTCAATCCTCAATCCTCAATCCTCAATCCTCAATCTTCAATCCTCAACCCTCAGTCCTTACCGCAATTCTCAATTCTCAATCCTCAATCCTCAATCCTCAATCTTCAATCCCAAATAATCAATTTTCAATCCTAGATCCTCAATCCCCAATCCTCAATCCTTAATCCTCAATCTTCAATCTTCAAATCTCCATCCACAAACATCAATTCTCATCACTCAACCCTCAACACTCAGTCCCCAATCCTCAATCTTCAATCCTCAATCCTCAATCCTCAATCCTCAATCCTCAACCTTCAATCCTCAATACTCAATCTTCAATCCTCAATACTCAATACTCAATCCTCAATCCTCATTCTTCAATCCTCAATACCCAATCCTCAATCTTCAATCCTCAATCCTCAATCCTTAATTCTCAATCCTCAATCCTCAGTCCTCAGTCCTCAAACCTCAATCCTCAACCTTCAGCCCTCATCCTGGATCCTCAATCCTCTATCTTCAATCCTCAATCCTCAATCCTCAAGCCTCAATCCTCAATCCTCAATCCTCAGTCCTCAAACCTCAATCCTGAATCCTCTATCCTCAGTCCTCAACCTTCAGACTTCAGACCTCAACAATCAGTTGTCAATCCTCAATCCTCAATAGAATATCATCAACTCACAGTTTTCAATACTAAATTCTCAATCTGCAATCTTCGAATCTCTATCCACAAACATCAATCCTCATCACTCAACCCTCAACACTGAGTCCCCAATCCTCAATCTTCAATCCCCTATCCTCAATCCTCAATCCTCAATCCTCAATCCTCAATCCTCAATCCTCAATCTTCAATCCTCAATACTCAATCTTCAATCCTCAATACTCAATCCTCAATCATCAATACTCAATCCTCAATCTTCAATCTTCAAATCTCCATCCACAAACATCAATTCTCATCTCTCAATCCTCAACACTCAGTCCTTAATATTCAAACCTCAATCCTCAATCCTCAATCTTCAATCCGCAATACTCAATCTTCAATCCTCAATCGTCAATTCTCAATCTTCAATCCTCAACCCTCAATCCTCAATCCTCAATATTCAGTCCTCAATACTCAATATTCAATCCTCAATCCGCAATCATCAATCCTCAATCCTCAATCCTCAGTCATCAATCCTCAATCTTCAATACTCAATCGTCAAACCTCAGCCCTCAATCCTCAATCCTCAATCCTTTTTCCTCAAATCTCAATCCTCAACCCTCAGTCCCCATCCTCAATTCTCAATTCTCAACCCTCAATCCTCAACCCTCAATCTTCAATCCTCAATCCTCAATCCTCAGTCATCAATCCTCAACCTTCGATACTCAATCCTCAATCCTCAATCCTCAATCCTCAATCCCCAATCCTCATTCCTCACACCTCAATCCTCAAACCTCAGTCCTCATCCTCAATTCTCAATCCTCAACCCTCAATCCTCAAACCACAATCCTCAACTGTCTCTTCTCGTCCTCAATCCTCAACCCTCAATCCTCAATCCTCAATCTTCAATCATCAATACTCAATCATCAATCCTCAACCCTCAATCCTCAATCCTCATTCCTTAAACATCAATCCTCAAACCTCAGTCCTCATCCTCAATTCTCAACCGTCAATCCTCTATCCTCAAACCACAATCCTCAACCTTCAGTCCTCGTCCTCAATCCTCACCCTCAATCCTCAATCCTGAATCTTCAATCATCAATACTCAATCTTCAATCCTCAATCCTCAATCCTCAATCCTCAATCCTCATTCTTCAATCCTCAATACCCAATCCTCAAACTTTAATCCTCAATCCTCAATCCTCAATTCTCAATCCTCAATCCTCAGTCCTCAGTTCTCAAACCTCAATCCTCAACCCTCAGCCCTCATCCTCAATCCTCAATCCTTATTCCTCAGTCCTCAACTTTCAATCCTCAATACTCAATTTTCAATCCTCAATCCTCAATCCTCAATCCTCAATCCTAAATCCTGAATCATCAATCTTCAATCCTCAATCCTCAGTCCTCAATCCTCAATCCTCAATCTTCAATCCTCAATCTTCAATACTCAATCCTCAATCCTCAAGCCTCAATCCTCAATCCTCGTACCTCAAACCTCAATCCTCAACCCTCAGTCCTCATCCTCAATTCTCCATCTCAATCCTCAATACTTAACCCTCAATCTTCAATCCTCAATAATCAATCTCCAATCCTAGATCCCCAATCCCCAATCCTCAATCCTTAATCCTCAATCTTCAATCCTCAATCCCCAGTCCCCAATCTTCAATCCTCAATGCTCAATCCTCAATCCTCAATCCTCAGTTATCAATCCTCAATCCTCAATCCACAAACCTCAATCCTCAACCGTCAGTCCTCGTCCTCAATCCTCAACACTCAATCCTCAATCCTCAATCTTCAATCATCAATACTAAATCTTCAATCCTCAATCTTCAATCCTCAATCCTCAATCCTCAAACCTCATTCCTCAAACCTCAATCCTCAACCCTCAGTCCTTATCCTCAATTCTCAATTCTCAATCCTCAATCCTCAATCCTCAATCTTCAATCCTCAATAATCAATTTTCAATCCTAGATCCTCAATCGCCAGTCCTCAATCCTTAATACTCAATCTTCAATCCTCAATACTCAATCTTCAATCCTCAGTCCTCAGTCCTCAATCCTCAATTCTGAATTCTAAATCCTGAATCCTCAATCTTCAGTCCTCAGTCCTCAACAATCAGTTGTCAATTCTCAATCCTCAATAGAATATCATCAATTCACAGATTTCAATACTCAATGCTCAATCTGCAATCTTCAAATATCTATCCACAAACATCAATTCTCATCACACAACCCGCAACACTCAGTCCCCAATCCTCAATCTTCAATCCTCAATCCTCAATCCTCAATCCCCAATCCTCAATCTTCAATCCTCAATCCTCAATCCTCAATCCTCAATCGTCAGTCTTCAATCCTCAATACTCAATATTCAACCCTCAATCCTGAATCCTCAATCCTCAATCCTGAATATCCAATCCTCAGTCCCCAATCCTCAATCCTCAATCCTCAATCCTCATTCTTCAATCCTCAACACCCAATCCTCAACCTTCAATCCTCAGTCCTCAATCCTCAATTCTCAATCCTCAATCCTCAGTCCTCAGACCTCAAACCTCAATCCTCAGTCTTCAATCCTCAATACTCAACTTTCAATCCTCAATCCCCAATCCTCAATCCTTAATCCTCAATTTTCAATCCTCAATCCTCAGTCCTCAACCCTCATTCCGCAAACCACAATCCTCAACCGTCAGTCCTCGTCCTCAATCCTCAACCCTCAATCCTCAATCCTCAATCTTCAATCATCAATACATAATCTTAAATCCTCAATCCTCAATCCTCAATCCTCATTCCTCAAACCTCAATCCTCAACCCTCAGTCCTTATCCTCAATTCTCAATTCTCAATTCTCAATCCTCAATCCTCAATCCTCTACCTTCAATCCTCAATAATCAATTTTCAATCCTAGATACTCAATCCCCAATCCTCAATCCTTAATCCTCAATCTTCAATCCTCAATCCCCAGTCCTTAACCTTCAATCCTCAATGCTCCATCCTCAATCCTCCATCCTCAGTCCTCAGTCCTCAACCCTCAATCCTCAAACCTCAATCCTCAACCGTCAGACCTCGTCCTCAACCCTCAATCCTCAATCCTCAATCTTCAATCATCAATACTCAATCTTCAATCCTCAATGCTCAATCTACAATCCCCAATCATCAATCCTCAATCCTCAATCCTCATTCTTCAATCCTCAATCCCCAGTCCTCAATCTTCAATCCTCAATGGTCAATCGTCAATCCTCAATCCTCAGTCATCAATCGTCAATCCTCAATCCACAAACCTCAATCCTCAACCGTCAGTCCTCGTCCTCAATCCTCAACACTCAATCCTCAATCCTCAATCTTCAATCATCAATACTAAATCTTCAATCCTCAATCTTCAATCCTCAATCCTCAATCCTCAATCTTCAATCCTCAATACTCAATCTTCAATCCTCAATCCTCAATCCTCAATCCTCAATCCTCAATCTTCAATCCTCAATACCCAATCCTCAATGTTCAATCCGCAATACCCAATCCTCAATCCTCAATCTTCAATCATCAATATTCAATATTCAATCTTCAGTCCTCAATCCTCAGTCCTCAATCCGCAATCCTCAATCCTCAACCATCAATCATCAATCCTCAATCTTCAATCCTCAGTACTCAATCTTCAATCCTCAATCCTCAATCCTCAATTCTTAATCCTCAATACTCAATCCTCATTCTTCAATCCTCATTCTTCAATCCTCAATACCCAATCCTCAATCTTGAATCCTCAATCCTCAATCCTCAGTTCTCAATCCTCAATCCTCAATCCTCAGACCTCAAACATCAATACTCAACCATCAGTCCTCGTCCTCAATCCACAGCCCTCAATCCTGAATCCTCAATCTTCAATCATCAATATTCAATATTCAATCTTCAGTCCTCAATCCTCAGTCCTCAATCCTCAATCCTCAATCCTCAATGTTCAATCCGCAATATCCAATCCTCAATCCTCAGTCCTCAAACCTCAATCCTGAATCCTCAATCCTGAATCCTCAATCTTCAGACCTAAGTCCTCAACAATCAGTTGTCAATTCTCAATCCTCAATATTCAATCCTCAACACTCAATCTTCACTCCTCAACCCGCAATCATCAATCCTCAATTCTCAATCGTCTGTCATCAATCCTCAATCTTCAATCCTCAGTACTCAATCTTCAATCCTCAATCCTCAATCCTCAATCCTCAGTCCTCATTCTTCAATCCTCAATACCCGATCCTCAATCTTCAATCCTCAATCCTCAATCCCCAATCCTCAATCGTCAATCCGCAATTCTCAATCCTCAGTCATCAATCCTCAACATTCAATACTCAATCCTCAATCCTCAATCCTCAATCCTCAATCCTCAATCCTCAACCCTCAGTCCTCATACTCAATTCTCAATTCTCAATCCTCAATCCTCAATCCTCAACCTTCAATCCTCAATAATCAATTTTCATTTCTAGATCCTCAATCCCCAATCCTCAATCGTTAATCCTCAATCTTCAATCCTCAATCCCCAATCCTCAATCTTCAATCCTCAATGCTCCATCCTCTATCCTCAATCCTCAGTCCTCAGTCTTCAACCGTCAATCCTCAAACCTCAATCCTCAACCGTCAGTCCTCGTCCTCAACCCTCAACCCTCTACACTCAATACTCAATCCTCAATCTTCAATCATCAATACTTAGTCTTCAATCCTCAATCCTCAATCCTTAATCCTCAATCCTCAATCCTCAATATTTAACACACAACCCTCAAACATCAATCCTCAATTCTCAACCATCAATTCTCAATTCTCAATACTCAACAGAATATCCTGAATTCTCCTCGTACAATACTCAATCCACAAAAATCAATAATCAAATCTCAATCCTCAATCCTCAATCCTCAACCCTCAATCCTCATTCTTCAATCCTCAATCCTCAATCCTCAATCCTCAATCCTCAGTCACCAAACCTCAACCTTCAATACTCAATCCTCAATCCTCAATCCTCAATCCTCAACCCTCAATCCTCAATCCTCAATCCTCAATCCTCAATCCTCAACCCTCAATCCTCTATCCTCAATCCTCAATCCTCAATCCTCAACCCTCAATCCCCATCCTCAATCCTCAATCCTCAATCCTCAATCCTCTATCCTCATTCTTCAATCCTCAATACCCAATCCTCAATCTTAACACTCAATCCTCAATCCTCAATTCTCAATCCTCAATCCTCAGCCCTCAGTCCTCAAACCTCAATACTCAACCCTGAGCCCTCATCCTCAATCCTCAATCCTCAATCCTCAATCCTCAATCTTCAATCCTCAATCCTCAATCTTCAATCCTCAACCTTCAATACTCAATCCTCAATCCTCAATCCTCAATCCTCAATCCTCAATCATCAATGCTCAGTCTTCAATCCTCAACACTCAATCTTTAATCATCAATCCTCAATCCTCAACCTCCAATCCTCAATCCTCAATCCTGAATCCTCAATCCTCAATCTTCAATCCTCAATCCTCAATCCTCAATATTCAATCCTCAATACTCAATCTTCAATCCTCGATACTCAATCCTAAATCGTCAGTCCTCATTCTTCAATCCCCAATACCCAATCCTCAATCTTCAATCCTCAATCCTCAATCCTCAATTCTCAATCCTCAATCCTCAATCTTCTGACCTCTAACATCAATAATCAACCCTCAGTCCTTGTCCTCAATCCACAACCCTCAGTCCTCAATCCTCAATCTTCAATCATCAATATTCAATCTTCAATCCTCAACCCTCAATCCTCGATCCTCAATCCTCAATCCTCAATGTTCAATCCTCAATACCCAATCCTCAATCTTCAATCCTCAATCCTCAATCCTCAATCCTCAATTCTCAATCCTCAATCCTCAGTCCTCAGTCCTCAAACCTCAACCCTCAACCCGCAGCTCTCATCGTCAATTCTCAATCCTCAATCCTCAAACCTCAATCTTCAATCCTCAATACTCAATCTTCAATCCACAATCCTCAATCTTCAATCCTCAATACTCAATCTTCAATCCTCAATCCTCAACCCTCAATACTCAATCCTCAATCCTCAGTCCTCAATCCTCAATCTTCTACCTCAATACTCAATCCTCAATCCTCAATCCTCAATCCTCAATCCTCAATCTTCAATCCTCAATACTCAATCTTCAATCCTCGATCCTCAATCCTAGATCGTCAGTCCTCATTCTTCAATCCTCAATACCCAATCCTCACTCTTCAATCCTCAATCCTCAATTCTCAATCCTCAATCCTCAATCTTCATACCTCAAACATCAATACTAAACCCTCAGTCCTCGTCCTCAATCCGCAACACTCAATCTTCAATCCTCAATCTTCAATCATCAATATTCAATCTTCAATCCTCAACCCTCAATCCTGGATCCTCAATCCTCAATCCTCAATGTTCAATCCTCAATTCCCAATCCTCAATCGTCAATCCTCAATCCTCAATCCTCAATCCTCAATTCTCAATCCTCAATCCTCAGTCCTCAGTCCTCAAACCTCAAACCTCAACCCTCAAACCTCAATCCTCAACCGTCAGTCCCTGTCCTCAATCCTCAACACTCAATCCTCAATCCTCAATCCTCAATCGTCAATCCTCAATCCTCAATCCTCAATCTTCAATCCTCAATCCTCAATCCTCAATCCTCTATCCTCATTCTTCAATCCTCAATACCCAATCCTCAATCTTCAACACTCAATCCTCAATCCTCAATTCTCAACCCTCAATCCTCAGTCCTCAGTCCTCAAACCTCAATACTCAACCCTCAGCCCTCATCCTCAATCCTCAGTCCTCAATCATCAATCCTCAATCTTCAATCCTCGATACTCAATCTTCAATCCTCAATCCTCAGTCCTCAAACCTCAATTCTGAATCCTCAATCCTGAATCCTCAATCTTCAGCCCTCAGTCCTCAACAATCAGTTGTCAACCCTGAATCCTCAATAGAATATCCTCAATCCACAGTTTTCAATACTCAATACTCAATCTGCATTCTTCAAACCTCTATCCACACACATCAATTCTCATCACTCAACCCTCAACACTCAGTCCTCAATCCTCAATCCTCAGACCTCAAACCTCAATCCTCAACCGTCAGTCCTCGTGCTCAATCCTCAACACTCAATCCTCTATCCTCAATCTTCAATCATCAATACTCAATATTCAATCCTCAATCTTCAATCCTCAATCCTCAATCCTCAATTCTCAATCTTCAATCCTCAATACCCAATCCTCAATCCTCAATCCTCAATCCTCAATCCTCAATCCTCAATCCTCAATCTTCAATCCTCAATACTGAATCGTCAATCCTCAATCCTCAATCCTAAATACTCAGTCCTCATTCTTCAATCCTCAATACCCAATCCTCAATCTTCAATCCTCAATCCTCAATCCTCAATTCTCAATCCTCAATCCTCATTCCTCAGACCTCAATCATCAATACTCAACCCTCAGTCCGCGTCCTCAATCCTCAACCCTCAATCCTCAATCCTCAATCTACAATCATCAATACTCAATCTTCAATCCTCAATCCTCAATCCTCAATTCTCAATCCTCAATCTTCAATCCTCATTACCCAATCCACAATCCTCATTCCTCAATCCTCAATCCTCAATTCTCAACCCTCAATCCTCAATAATCATTCTTCAATCCTCAATCGTCAGTCTTCAAACCTCAATTCTGAATCCTCAATCCTGAATCCTCAATCTTCAGCCCTCAGTCCTCAACAATCAGGTTACAATCCTCAATCCTCAATGGAATATCCTCAATTCACAGTTTTCAATACACAATACTCATTCTGCAATCTTCAAATGTCTATCCACAAACATCAATTCTCATCACTCAACCCTCAACACTCAGTCCTCAATGTTCAATCCTCAATCCTCAATTCTCAATCTTCAATCCTCAATACTCAATCTTTAATCCTCAATCCTCAATCCTTAATCTTCAATCCTCAGTCTTCAATACTCCATCCTCAATCCTCATCCTGAACCCTCAATCATCAATCCTCAACCTTCAATACTCAATCCTCAATCCTCAATCCTAAATCCTCAATCCTCAATCATCAATCCTCAATCTTCAATCCTCAACACTCAATTTTTAATCATCAATCCTCAATCCTCAATCTTCAATCCTCAATCCTCAATCCTGAATCCTCAATCCTCAATCCTCAATCCTCAATCCTCAATCCTCAATCTTCAATCCTCAATACTCAACCTTCAATCCTCGATCCTCAATCCTAGATCCTCAGTCCTCATTCTTCAATCCTCAATATCCAATCCTCACCCTTCAATCCTCAATCCTCAATCCTCAATTCTCAATCCTCAATCCTCAGTCCTCAGTCCTCAAACCTCAATACTCAACCCTCAGCCCTCATCCTCAATCCTCAGTCCTCAATCCTCAATCCTCAATCTTCAATCCTCGATACTCAATCTTCGATCCTCAATCCTCAGTCCTCAAACCTCAATTCCGAATCCTCAATCCTGAATCCTCAATCTTCAGCCCTCAGTCCTCAACAATCAGTTGTCAACCCTGAATCCTCAATAGAATATCCTCAATTCACAGTTTTCAATACTCAATACTCAATCTGCATTCTTCAAACCTCTATCCACAAACATCAATTCTCATCACTCAACCCTCAACACTCAGTCCTCAACGTTCAATCCTCAATCCTCAATCCACAATCCTCAATCGTCAATCGTCAATCCTCAATCCCCAGTCCTCAATCTTCAATCCTCAATGCTCAGTCCTCAATCCTCAATCCTCAATCTTCAATCCTCAATCCTCAATCCTCAATATTCAATCCTCAATACTCAATCTTCAATCCTCGATCCTCAATCCTAAATCGTCAGTCCTCATTCTTCAATCCCCAATACCCAATCCTCAATCTTCAATCCTCAATCCTCAATCCTCAATTCTCAATCCTCAATCCTCAATCTTCTGACCTCTAACATCAATAATCAACCCTCAGTCCTTGTCCTCAATCCACAACCCTCAGTCCTCAATCCTCAATCTTCAATCATCAATATTCAATCTTCAATCCTCAACCCTCAATCCTCGATCCTCAATCCTCAATCCTCAATGTTCAATCCTCAATACCCAATCCTCAAACTTCAATCCTCAATCCTCAATCCTCAATCCTCAATTCTCAATCCTCAATCCTCAGTCCTCAGTCCTCAAACCTCAACCCTCAACCCGCAGCTCTCATCGTCAATTCTCAATCCTCAATCCTCAAACCTCAATCTTCAATCCTCAATACTCAATCTTCAATCCACAATCCTCAATCTTCAATCCTCAATACTCAATCTTCAATCCTCAATCCTCAATCCTCAATACTCAATCCTCAATCCTCAGTCCTCAATCCTCAATCTTCTACCTCAATACTCAATCCTCAATCCTCAATCCTCAATCCTCAATCCTCAATCTTCAATCCTCAATACTCAATCTTCAATCCTCGATCCTCAATCCTAGATCGTCAGTCCTCATTCTTCAATCCTCAATACCCAATCCTCACTCTTCAATCCTCAATCCTCAATTCTCAATCCTCAATCCTCAATCTTCATACCTCAAACATCAATACTAAACCCTCAGTCCTCGTCCTCAATCCGCAACACTCAATCTTCAATCCTCAATCTTCAATCATCAATATTCAATCTTCAATCCTCAACCCTCAATCCTGGATCCTCAATCCTCAATCCTCAATGTTCAATCCTCAATTCCCAATCCTCAATCGTCAATCCTCAATCCTCAATCCTCAATCCTCAATTCTCAATCCTCAATCCTCAGTCCTCAGTCCTCAAACCTCAAACCTCAACCCTCAAACCTCAATCCTCAACCGTCAGTCCCTGTCCTCAATCCTCAACACTCAATCCTCAATCCTCAATCCTCAATCGTCAATCCTCAATCCTCAATCCTCAATCTTCAATCCTCAATCCTCAATCCTCAATCCTCTATCCTCATTCTTCAATCCTCAATACCCAATCCTCAATCTTCAACACTCAATCCTCAATCCTCAATTCTCAACCCTCAATCCTCAGTCCTCAGTCCTCAAACCTCAATACTCAACCCTCAGCCCTCATCCTCAATCCTCAGTCCTCAATCCTCAATCCTCAATCTTCAATCCTCGATACTCAATCTTCAATCCTCAATCCTCAGTCCTCAAACCTCAATTCTGAATCCTCAATCCTGAATCCTCAATCTTCAGCCCTCAGTCCTCAACAATCAGTTGTCAACCCTGAATCCTCAATAGAATATCCTCAATCCACAGTTTTCAATACTCAATACTCAATCTGCATTCTTCAAACCTCTATCCACACACATCAATTCTCATCACTCAACCCTCAACACTCAGTCCTCAATCCTCAATCCTCAGACCTCAAACCTCAATCCTCAACCGTCAGTCCTCGTGCTCAATCCTCAACACTCAATCCTCTATCCTCAATCTTCAATCATCAATACTCAATATTCAATCCTCAATCTTCAATCCTCAATCCTCAATCCTCAATTCTCAATCTTCAATCCTCAATCCCCAATCCTCAGTCCTCAATCCTCAATCCTCAATCCTCAATCCTCAATCCTCAATCTTCAATCCTCAATACTGAATCGTCAATCCTCAATCCTCAATCCTAAATCCTCAGTCCTCATTCTTCAATCCTCAATACCCAATCCTCAATCTTCAATCCTCAATCCTCAATCCTCAATTCTCAATCCTCAATCCTCATTCCTCAGACCTCAATCATCAATACTCAACCCTCAGTCCGCGTCCTCAATCCTCAACCCTCAATCCTCAATCCTCAATCTACAATCATCAATACTCAATCTTCAATCCTCAATCCTCAATCCTCAATTCTCAATCCTCAATCTTCAATCCTCATTACCCAATCCACAATCCTCATTCCTCAATCCTCAATCCTCAATTCTCAACCCTCAATCCTCAATAATCATTCTTCAATCCTCAATCGTCAGTCTTCAAACCTCAATTCTGAATCCTCAATCCTGAATCCTCAATCTTCAGCCCTCAGTCCTCAACAATCAGGTTACAATCCTCAATCCTCAATGGAATATCCTCAATTCACAGTTTTCAATACACAATACTCATTCTGCAATCTTCAAATGTCTATCCACAAACATCAATTCTCATCACTCAACCCTCAACACTCAGTCCTCAATGTTCAATCCTCAATCCTCAATTCTCAATCTTCAATCCTCAATACTCAATCTTTAATCCTCAATCCTCAATCCTTAATCTTCAATCCTCAGTCCTCAATACTCCATCCTCAATCCTCATCCTGAACCCTCAATCATCAATCCTCAACCTTCAATACTCAATCCTCAATCCTCAATCCTAAATCCTCAATCCTCAATCATCAATCCTCAATCTTCAATCCTCAACACTCAATTTTTAATCATCAATCCTCAATCCTCAATCTTCAATCCTCAATCCTCAATCCTGAATCCTCAATCCTCAATCCTCAATCCTCAATCCTCAATCCTCAATCTTCAATCCTCAATACTCAACCTTCAATCCTCGATCCTCAATCCTAGATCCTCAGTCCTCATTCTTCAATCCTCAATATCCAATCCTCACCCTTCAATCCTCAATCCTCAATCCTCAATTCTCAATCCTCAATCCTCAGTCCTCAGTCCTCAAACCTCAATACTCAACCCTCAGCCCTCATCCTCAATCCTCAGTCCTCAATCCTCAATCCTCAATCTTCAATCCTCGATACTCAATCTTCGATCCTCAATCCTCAGTCCTCAAACCTCAATTCCGAATCCTCAATCCTGAATCCTCAATCTTCAGCCCTCAGTCCTCAACAATCAGTTGTCAACCCTGAATCCTCAATAGAATATCCTCAATTCACAGTTTTCAATACTCAATACTCAATCTGCATTCTTCAAACCTCTATCCACAAACATCAATTCTCATCACTCAACCCTCAACACTCAGTCCTCAACGTTCAATCCTCAATCCTCAATCCACAATCCTCAATCGTCAATCGTCAATCCTCAATCCCCAGTCCTCAATCTTCAATCCTCAATGCTCAGTCCTCAATCCTCAATCCTCAGTCCTCAATCCTCAATCTTCAGACCTCAAACCTCAATCCTCAACCGTCAGTCCTCGTGCTCAATCCTCAACACTCAATCCTCAATCCTCAATCTTCAATCATCAATACTCAATATTCAATCCTCAATCTTCGATCCTCAATCCTCAATCCTCTATCCTCAATATTCAACACACAACCCTCAACCACCAATCCTCAATACTCAACCATCAATCCTCAATTCCTAATAATCAATAGTGTATCATGAATTATCATGGTTCAATACTCAATCCACAATATTCAATAATCAAATCTCAATCCTCAAACATCAATTCTCAACACTCAATCCTCAACACTCAGTCCACTCTTTTCAATCCTCCATCCTCAACCCTCAATCCTCAAGCGTCAATCCTCAATCCTCGACCCTCAATCCTCAGTCCTTAAACCTCAATCCCGATTCCTCGATCCTGAATCCTCAATCTTTAGCCCTCAGTCCTCAACAATCAATTGTCAATCCTCAATCCTCAATAGAATATCCTCAATTCACAGTTTTCAATACTCAATACTGAATCTGCAATCTTCGAATCTGCATATCTCTATCCACAATCGTCAATTCTCATCACTCAACCCTCAACACTCAGACCTCAATGTTAAATCCTCAATCCTCAATTCTCTATCTTCAATCCTCAATACTGAATCTTCAATCCTCAATCCTCAATCCTCAATCCTCAATCCTCAATCCTCAAACCTCAGTCCTCATCCTCAATCCTCAATGCTCAGTCCTCAATCCTCAATCCTCAGTCCTCAATCCTCAATCTTCAGACCTCAAACCTCAATCCTCAACCGTCAGTCCTCGTGCTCAATCCTCAACACTCAATCCTCAATCCTCAATCTTCAATCATCAATACTCAATATTCAATCCTCAATCTTCGATCCTCAATCCTCAATCCTCTATCCTCAATATTCAACACACAACCCTCAACCACCAATCCTCAATACTCAACCATCAATCCTCAATTCCTAATAATCAATAGTGTATCATGAATTATCATGGTTCAATACTCAATCCACAATATTCAATAATCAAATCTCAATCCTCAAACATCAATTCTCAACACTCAATCCTCAACACTCAGTCCACTCTTTTCAATCCTCCATCCTCAACCCTCAATCCTCAAGCGTCAATCCTCAATCCTCGACCCTCAATCCTCAGTCCTTAAACCTCAATCCCGATTCCTCGATCCTGAATCCTCAATCTTTAGCCCTCAGTCCTCAACAATCAATTGTCAATCCTCAATCCTCAATAGAATATCCTCAATTCACAGTTTTCAATACTCAATACTGAATCTGCAATCTTCGAATCTGCATATCTCTATCCACAATCGTCAATTCTCATCACTCAACCCTCAACACTCAGACCTCAATGTTAAATCCTCAATTCTCAATTCTCAATCCTCAATCCTCAATCCTCAACCCTCTATCTTCAATCCTAAATAATCAATCTCCAATACTAGATCCTCAATCCCCAATCCTCAATCTTCAATACCCAATCCTAAATCTTCAATCCTCAATCCTCAATTATCAATTCTCAATCCTCAATCCTCAATTCTCTGTCCTCAAACCTCAATCCTCAACCCTCAGTCCTCGTCCTCAAACCTCAACCCTCAATCCTCAATCCTCAATCTTCAATCCTCAATACTCAATCTTCAATCCACAATCCTCAATCTTCAATCCTCAATACTCAATCTTTAATCCTCAATCCTCAATCCTCAATACTCAATCCTCAATCCTCAGTCCTCAACCCTCAATCTTCAATCCTCAATACTCATTCTTCAATCCTCAATCCTCAATCCTCAATTCTCAATCCTCATTCTTCAATCCTCATTACCCAATCCACAATCCTCATTCCTCAATTCTCAATCCTCAATTCTCAACCCTCAATCCTCAATAATCATTCTTCAATCCTCAATCCTCAGTCTTCAAACCTCAATTCTGAATCCTCAATCCTGAATCCTCAATCTTCAGGCCTCAGTCCTCAACAATCAGTTGACAATCCTCAATCCTCAATAGAATATCCTCAATTCACAGTTTTCAATACTCAATACTCAATCTGCAATCTTCAAACCTCCATCCACAAACATCAATTCTCATCACTGAACCCTCAACACTCAGTCCTCAATGTTCAATACTCAATCTTCAACCCACAATCCTCAATCGTCAATCTTCAATCCTCAATACTCAATCTTCAATCCTCTATCCTCAATCCTCAATCCTCAATCCTCATTCTTCAATCCTCAATACCCAATCCTCAATCTTCAATCCTCAATCCTCAATCCGCAATTCTCAATCCTCAATCCTCAGTCCTCAGTCCTTAAACCTCAATCCTCAGCCCTCAGCCCTCATCCTCAATGCTCAATCCTCAATCCTCAATCCTTAATCTTCAATCCTCAATACTCAATCTTCAATCCTCAATCCTCAATCCTCAGTCCTCAAACCTCAATTCTGAATCCTCAACCCTGAATCCTCAATCTTCAGCCCTCAGTCCTCAACAATCAGGTTACAATCCTCAATCCTCAATGGAATATCCTCAATTCACAGTTTTCAATACACAATACTCATTCTGCAATCTTCAAATCTCTATCCACAGACATCAATTCTCACCACTCAACCCTCAACACTCAGTCCTCAATGTTCAATCCTCAATCCTCAATTCTCAATCTTCAATCCTCAATACTCAATCTTTAATCCTCAATCCTCAATCCTCAATCTTCAATCCTCAGTCCTCAATACTCAAGCCTCAATCCTCATCCTCAACCCTCAATCATCAATCCTCAATCGTCAATCCTCAATCCTCAATCCTCAATCCTCAATTCGCAAACCTCAATCCTCAGTCCTCAGTCCTCAAACCTCAAACCTCAACCCTCAAACCTCAATCCTCAACCGTCAGTCCCTGTCCTCAATCCTCAACACTCAATCCTCAATCCTCAATCCTCAATCGTCAATCCTCAATCCTCAATCCTCAATCTTCAATCCTCAATCCTCAATCCTCAATCCTCTATCCTCATTCTTCAATCCTCAATACCCAATCCTCAATCTTCAACACTCAATCCTCAATCCTCAATTCTCAATCCTCAATCCTCAGTCCTCAGTCCTCAAACCTCAATACTCAACCCTCAGCCCTCATCCTCATTCCTCAGTCCTCAATCCTCAATCCTCAATCTTCAATCCTCGATACTCAATCTTCAATCCTCAATCCTCAGTCCTCAAACCTCAATTCCGAATCCTCAATGCTGAATCCTCAATCTTCAGCCCTCAGTCCTCAACAATCAGTTGTCAACCCTGAATCCTCAATAGAATATCCTCAATTCACAGTTTTCAATACTCAATACTCAATCTGCATTCTTCAAACCTCTATCCACAAACATCAATTCTCATCACTCAACCCTCAACACTCAGTCCCCAACGTTCAATCCTCAATCCTCAATCCACAATCCACAATCCTCATTCCTCAATCCTCAATCCTCAATTCTCAACCCTCAATCCTCAATAATCATTCTTCAATCCTCAATCCTCAGTCTTCAAACCTCAATTCTGAATCCTCAATCCTGAATCCTCAATCTTCAGGCCTCAGTCCTCAACAATCAGTTGACAATCCTCAATCCTCAATAGAATATCCTCAATTCACAGTTTTCAATACTCAATACTCAATCTGCAATCTTCAAACCTCTATCCACAAACATCAATTCTCATCACTGAACCCTCAACACTCAGTCCTCAATGTTCAATACTCAATCTTCAACCTACAATCCTCAATCGTCAATCTTCAATCCTCAATACTCAATCTTCAATCCTCTATCCTCAATCCTCAATCCTCAATCCTCATTCTTCAATCCTCAATACCCAATCCTCAATCTTCAATCCTCAATCCTCAATCCTCAATTCTCAATCCTCAATCCTCGTTCCTCAGGCCTCAAACATTAATACTCAACCCTCAGTCCGCGTCCTCAATCCACAACCCTCAATCCTCAATCCTCAATCTACATTCATCAATACTCAATCTTCAATCCTCAATCCTCAATCCTCGATACTCAATCCTCAATCATCAATGTTCAATCCTCAATACCCAATCCTTAATCTTCAATCCTCAATCCTCAATCCTCAATCCTCAATTCTCAATCCTCAATCCTCAGTCCTCAGTACTCAAACCTCAAACCTCAACCCTCAGCCCTCATCGTCAATTCTCAATCCTCAATTCTCAATCCTCAATCTTCAATCCTCAATACTCAATCTTCAATCCACAATCCTCTATCTTCAATCCTCAATACTCAATCTTCAATCCTCAATCCTCAATCCTCAATACTCAATCCTCAATCCTCAGTCCTTAATCCTCAATCTTCAATCCTCAATACTCAATCTTCAATCCTCAATCCTCAATCCTCAATCCTCAATCCTCAATCCTCAATCCTCAATACTCAATCTTCAATCCTCAATCCTCAGTCCTCAAACCTCAATTCTGAATCCTCAATCCTGAATCCTAAATCTTCAGCCCTCAGTCCTCAACAATCAGTTGCCAATCATCAATCCTCAATATTATATCCTCAATTCACAGTCTTCAATACTCAATACTCAATCTGCAATCTTCGAATCTGCATATCTCTATCCACAAACGTCAATTCTCATCACTCAACCCTCAACACTCAGACCTCAATGTTAAATCCTCAATCCTCAATTCTCTATCTTCAATCCTCAATACTGAATCTTCAACACTCAATCCTCAATCCTCAATCCTCAGTCCTTAAACCTCAATCCTCAACCCTCAGCCCTCATCCTCAATCCTCAATCCTCAATCCTCAATCCTCAATCCTCAATTATCAATTCTCAATCCTCAATCCACAGTTCTCAGTCCTCAAACCTCAATCCTCAACCCTCAGTCCACGTCCACATACCCCAACCCTCAATCCTCAATCCTCAATCTTCAATCCTCAATACTCAATCTTCAATCCACAATCCTCAATCTTCAATCCTCAATACTAAATCTTTAATCCTCAATCCTCAATCCTCTATACTCAATCCTCAATCCTCAGTCCTCAATCCTCAATCTTCAATCCTCAACACTCAATCTTCAATCCTCAATCCTCAATCCTCAATTCTCAATCCTCATTCTTCAATCCTCATTACCCAATCCACAATCCTCATTCCTCAATCCTCAATCCTCAATTCTCAACCCTCAATCCTCAATAATCATTCTTCAATCCTCATTCCTCAGTCTTCAAACCACAATTCTGAATCCTCAATACTGAATCCTCAATCTTCAGGCCTCAGTCCTCAGCAATCAGTTGACAATCCTCAATCCTCAATAGAATATCCTCAATTCACAGTTTTCAATACTCAATACTCAATCTGCAATCTTCAAACCTCTATCCACAAACATCAATTCTCATCACTGAACCCTCAACACTCAGTCCTCAATGTTCAATACTCAATCTTCAACCCACAATCCTCAATCGTCAATCTTCAATCCTCAATACTCAATCTTCAATCCTCTATCCTCAATCCTCAATCCTCAATCCTCATTCTTCAATCCTCAATACCCAATCCTCAATCTTCAATCCTCAATCCTCAATCCTCAATTCTCAATCCTCAATCCTCAGTCCTCAGTCCTTAAACCTCAATCCTCAACCCTCAGCCCTCATCCTCAATCCTCAATCCTCAATCCTCAATCCTCAATCTTCAATCCTCAATACTCAATCTTCAATCCTCAATCCTCCATCCTCAGTCCTCAAACCTCAATTCTGAATCCTCAACCCTGAAACCTCAATCTTCAGCCCTCAGTCCTCAACAATCAGGTTACAATCCTCAATCCTCAATGGAATATCCTCAATTCACAGTTTTCAATACACAATACTCATTCTGCAATCTTCAAATCTCTATCCACAAACATCAATTCTCACCACTCAACGCTCAACACTCAGTCCTCAATGTTCAATCCTCAATCCTCAATTCTCAATCTTCAATCCTCAATACTCAATCTTTAATCCTCAATCCTCAATCCTCAATCTTCAATCCTCAGTCCTCAATACTCAATCCTCAATCCTCATCCTCAACCCTCAATCATCAATCCTCAACCTTCAATACTCAATCCTCAATCCTCAATCCTAAATCCTCAATCCTCAATCCTGAATCCTAAATCTTCAGCCCTCAGTCCTCAACAATCAGTTGCCAATCATCAATCCTCAATATTATATCCTCAATTCACAGTCTTCAATACTCAATACTCAATCTGCAATCTTCGAATCTGCATATCTCTATCCACAAACGTCAATTCTCATCACTCAACCCTCAACACTCAGACCTCAATGTTAAATCCTCAATCCTCAATTCTCTATCTTCAATCCTCAATACTGAATCTTCAACACTCAATCCTCAATCCTCAGTCCTTAAACCTCAATCCTCAACCCTCAGCCCTCATCCTCAATCCTCAATCCTCAATCCTCAATCCTCAATCCTCAATTATCAATTCTCAATCCTCAATCCACAGTTCTCAGTCCTCAAACCTCAATCCTCAACCCTCAGTCCACGTCCACAAACCCCAACCCTCAATCCTCAATCCTCAATCTTCAATCCTCAATACTCAATCTTCAATCCACAATCCTCAATCTTCAATCCTCAATACTAAATCTTTAATCCTCAATCCTCAATCCTCTATACTCAATCCTCAATCCTCAGTCCTCAATCCTCAATCTTCAATCCTCAACACTCAATCTTCAATCCTCAATCCTCAATCCTCAATTCTCAATCCTCATTCTTCAATCCTCATTACCCAATCCACAATCCTCATTCCTCAATCCTCAATCCTCAATTCTCAACCCTCAATCCTCAATAATCATTCTTCAATCCTCATTCCTCAGTCTTCAAACCACAATTCTGAATCCTCAATACTGAATCCTCAATCTTCAGGCCTCAGTCCTCAGCAATCAGTTGACAATCCTCAATCCTCAATAGAATATCCTCAATTCACAGTTTTCAATACTCAATACTCAATCTGCAATCTTCAAACCTCTATCCACAAACATCAATTCTCATCACTGAACCCTCAACACTCAGTCCTCAATGTTCAATACTCAATCTTCAACCCACAATCCTCAATCGTCAATCTTCAATCCTCAATACTCAATCTTCAATCCTCTATCCTCAATCCTCAATCCTCAATCCTCATTCTTCAATCCTCAATACCCAATCCTCAATCTTCAATCCTCAATCCTCAATCCTCAATTCTCAATCCTCAATCCTCAGTCCTCAGTCCTTAAACCTCAATCCTCAACCCTCAGCCCTCATCCTCAATCCTCAATCCTCAATCCTCAATCCTCAATCTTCAATCCTCAATACTCAATCTTCAATCCTCAATCCTCCATCCTCAGTCCTCAAACCTCAATTCTGAATCCTCAACCCTGAAACCTCAATCTTCAGCCCTCAGTCCTCAACAATCAGGTTACAATCCTCAATCCTCAATGGAATATCCTCAATTCACAGTTTTCAATACACAATACTCATTCTGCAATCTTCAAATCTCTATCCACAAACATCAATTCTCACCACTCAACGCTCAACACTCAGTCCTCAATGTTCAATCCTCAATCCTCAATTCTCAATCTTCAATCCTCAATACTCAATCTTTAATCCTCAATCCTCAATCCTCAATCTTCAATCCTCAGTCCTCAATACTCAATCCTCAATCCTCATCCTCAACCCTCAATCATCAATCCTCAACCTTCAATACTCAATCCTCAATCCTCAATCCTAAATCCTCAATCCTCAATCATCAATCCTCAATCTTCAATCCTCAACACTCAATCTTTAATCATCAATCCTCAATCCTCAATCTTCAATCCTCAATCCTCAATCCTGAATCCTCAATCCTCAATCCTCAATCCTCAATCCTCAATCCTCAATCTTCAATCCTCAATACTCAATCTTCAATCCTCAATCTTCAATCCTCAATCCTCAATCCTCAATCCTCAATATTCAACACACAACCCTCAACCACCAATCCTCAATACTCAACCATCAATCCTCAATTCCTAATACTCAATAGTGTATCCTGAATTCTCATGGTTCAATACTCAATCCACAATGTTCAATAATCAAATCTCAATCCTCAAACATCAATTCTCAACACTCAATCCTCAACACTCAGTCCACTCTTTTCAATCCTCCAACCTGAACCCTCAATCCTCAAGCGTCAATCCTCAATCCTCAACGCTCAATCCTCAGTCCTTAAACCTCAATCCCGATTCCTCAATCCTGAATCCTCAATCTTTAGCCCTCAGTCCTCAACAATCAATTGTCAATCCTCAATCCTCAATAGAATATCCTCAATTCACAGTTTTCAATTGTCAATCCCCATTCTTCAATCTTCAAATCTCAATCCACAAACATCAATTCTCATCACTCAACCTTCAACACTCAGTCCCCAATCCTCAATCTTCAATCCTCAATCCTCAATCCTCAATCCTCAATCTTCAATCCTCAATCCTCAAGCCTCATTCCTCAATTCTCAATACTCAATCCTCAGTCCTCAGTCCTCAAACCTCAATCCTCAACCCTCAGCCCTCATCGTCAACTCTCAATCCTCAATCCTCAATCCTCAATCTTCAAGCCTCAATACTCAATCTTCAGTTCACAATCCTCAATCTTCAATCCTCAATCCTCAATCCTCAATACTCAATCCTCAATCTTCAACACTCTATCTTCAATCCTCAATTCTCAATCCTCAATCCTCAGTCCTCAGTCCTCAAACCTCAATACTCAACCCTCAGCCGTCATCCTCAATCCACAATCCTCAATCCTCGATCCTCAATCCTCAATCTTCAATCCTCGATACTCAATCTTCAATCCTCAATCCTCAGTCCTCAAACCTCAATTCTGAATCCCCAATCCTGATTCCTCAATCTTCAGCCCTCAGTCCTCAACTATCAGTTGTCAACCCTGAATCCTCAATAGAATATCCTCAATTCACAGTTTTCAATACTCAATACTCAATCTGCAATCTTCAAACCTCTATCCACAAACATCAATTCTCATCACTCAACCCTCAAGACTCAGTCCTCAACGTTCAATCCTCAATCCTCAATCCACAATCCTCAATCGTCAATCTTCAATCCTCAATCCACAGTTCTCAATCTTCAATCCTCAATGCTCATTCCTAAATCCTCAATCCTCAGTCCTCAATCCTCAATCTTCAATCCTCAATCCACAATCCTCAATCCTCAATATTCAACACACAACCCTCAACCACCAATCCTCAATACTCAACCATCAATCCTCAATTCTCAATACTCAATAGTGTATCCTGAATTCTCATGGTTCAATACCCAATGCACAATATTCAATAATCAAATCTCAATCCTCAAACATCAATTCTCAACACTCAGTCCTCAACACTCAGTCCACCCTTTTCAATCCTCCATCCTCAACCCCCAATCCTCAAGCGTCAGTCCTCAATCCTCAAACCTCAACCCTCAGTACTCAGTCCATAAACCTCAATCCCGAATCCTCAATCCTGACTCCTCAATCTTTAGCCCTCAGTCCTCAACAATCAATCGTCAATCCCCAATCCTCAATAGAATATCCTCAATTCACAGTTTTCAATACTCAATCCCCATTCTTCAATCTTCAAATCTCTATCCACAAACATCAATTCACATCGCTCAACCCTCAACACTCAGTCGTCAATGTTCAATCCTCAATCCTCAATTCTCAATCCTCAATCCTCAATGCTCAATCTTCAATCCTCAATACTCAATCTTCAGTCCTCAATCCTCAGTCGTCATACCTCAATCCTCAATAATCATTCTTCAATCCTCAATCCTCAGTCCTCAAACCTCAATTCTGAATCCTCAATCCTGAATCCTCAATCTTCAGCACTCAGTCCTCAACAATCAGTTGACAATCCTCAATCCTCAATAGAATATCCTCAATTCACAGTTTTCAATACTCAATACTCGATCTGCAATCTTCAAACCTCTATCCACAAACATCAATTCTCATCACTGAACCCTCAACACTCAGTCCTCAATGCTCAATACTCAATCTTCAATCCACAATCCTCAATCGTTAAACTTCAATCCTCAATACTCAATCTTCAATCCTCCATCCTCAATCCTCAATCCTCAATCCTCATTCTTCAATCCTCAATACCCAATCCTCAATCTTCAGTCCTCAATCCTCAATCCTCAATTCTCAATCCTCAGTCCTCAGTCCTCAGTCCTTAAACCTCAATCCTCAACCCTCAGCCCTCATCCTCAATCCTCAATCCTCAATCCTCAATCCTCAATCTTCAATCCTCAATACTCAATCTTCAATCCTCAATCCTCAATCCTCAGTCCTCAAACCTCAATTCTGTATCCTCAATCCTGAATCCTCAATCTTCAGCCCTCAGTCCTCAACAATCAGGTGACAATCCTCAATCCTCAATAGAATATCTTCAATTCACAGTTTTCAATACACAATACTCAATCTGCAATCTTCAAATCTCTGTCCACAAACATCAATTCTCATCACTCAACCCTCAACACTCAGTCCTCAATGTTCAATCCTCAATCCTCAATTCTCAATCTTCATTCCTCAATACTCACTCTTTAATCCTCAATCCTCAATCCTCAATCCTCAATCTTCAATCCTCAGTCCTCAATACTCAATCCTCAATCCTCAATCCTCAATCCTCAATCATCAATCCTCAACCTTCAATACTCAATCCTCAATCCTCAATCCTCAATCCTCAATCCTCAATCATCAATGCCCAGTCTTCAATCCTCAACACTCAATCTTTAATCATCAATCCTCAATCCTCAATCTTCAATCCTCAATCTTCAATCCACAATCCTCAATCCTCAATTCTCAATCCTCAATCCTCATTCCTCAGACCTCAAACATTAATACTCAACCCTCGGTCCGCGTCCTCAATCCACAACCCTCAATCCTCAATCCTCAATCTACAATCATCAATATTCAATCTTCAATCCTCAATCCTCAATCCTCGATACTCAATCCTCAATCTTCAATGTTCAACCCTCATTACCCAATCCTCAATCTTCAATGTTCAACCCTCATTACCCAATCCTCAATCTTCAATCCTCAATCCTCTATCCTCAATCCTCAATTCTCAATCCTCAATCCTCAGTCCTCAGTCCACAAACCTCAATCCTCAACCCTCAGCCCTCATCGTCAATTCTCAATCCTCAATTCTCAATCCTCAATCTTCAATCCTCAATACTCAATCTTCAATCCACAATCCTCAATACACAATCCTCAATCTTCAGTCCTCAGTCCTCAATCCTCAATTCTCAATCCTCAATCCTCAGTCCTCAGTCCCTAAACCTCAATCCTCAACCCTCAGCCCTCATCCTCAATCCTCAATCCTCAATCCTCAATCCTCAATCTTCAATCTTCAATACTCAATCTGCAATCCTCAATCCTCAATCCTCAGTCCTCAAACCTCAATTCTGAATCCTCAATACTGAATCCTCAATCTCCAGCCCTCAGTCCTCAACAATCAGGTGACCATCCTGAATCCTCAATAGAATATCTTCAATTCACAGTTTTCAATACACAATACTCAATCTGCAATCTTCAAATCTCTATCCACAAACATCAATTCTCATCATTCAACCCTCAACACTCAGTCCTCAATGTTCAATCCTCAGTCCTCAATTCTCAATCCTCAATCGTTAAACTTCAATCCTCAATACTCAATCTTCAATCCTCCATCCTCAATCCTCAATCCTCAATCCTCAATCCTCAATACTCAATCCTCAATCCTCAGTCCTTAATCCTCAATCTTCAATCCTCAATACTCTATCTTCAATCCTCAATCGTCAATCCTCAATCCTCAATCCTCAATCCTCAATCCTCAATACTCAATCTTCAATCCCCAATCCTCAGTCCTCAAACCTCAATTCTGAATCCTCAATCCTGAATCCTAAATCTTCAGCCCTCAGTCCTCAACAATCAGTTGCCAATCATCAATCCTCAATATTATATCCTCAATTCACAGTCTTCAATACTCAATACTCAATCTGCAATCTTCGAATCTGCATATCTCTATCCACAAACGTCAATTCTCATCACTCAACCCTCAACACTCAGACCTCAATGTTAAATCATCAATCCTCAATTCTCTATCTGCAATCCTCAATACTGAATCTTCAACACTCAATCCTCAATCCTCAATCCTCAATCCTCAAACCTCAGTCCTCATCCTCAATTCTCAATTCTCAGTCCTCAATCCTCAATCCTCAACCCTCTATTTTCAATCCTAAATAATCAATCTCCAATACTAGATCCTCAATCCCCAATCCTCAATCCTCAATACCCAATCCTAAATCTTCAATCCTCAATCCTCAATTATCAATTCTCAATCCTCAATCCTCAGTTCTCAGTCCTCAAACCTCAATCCTCAACCCTCAGTCCACGTCCACAAACCCCAACCCTCAATCCTCAATCCTCAATCTTCAATCCTCAATACTCAATCTTCAATCCACAATCCTCAATCTTCAATCCTCAATACTAAATCTTTAATCCTCAATCCTCAATCCTCTATACTCAATCCTCAATCCTCAGTCCTCAATCCTCAATCTTCAATCCTCAACACTCAATCTTCAATCCTCAATCCTCAATCCTCAATTCTCAAACCTCATTCTTCAATCCTCATTACCCAATCCACAATCCTCATTCCTCAATCCTCAATCCTCAATTCTCAACCCTCAATCCTCAATAATCATTCTTGAATCCTCAATCCTCAGTCTTCAAACCTCAATTCTGAATCCTCAATCCTGAATCCTCAATCTTCAGGCCTCAGTCCTCAGCAATCAGTTGACAATCCTCAATCCTCAATAGAATATCCTCAATTCACAGTTTTCAATACTCAATACTCAATCTGCAATCTTCAAACCTCAATCCACAAACATCAATTCTCATCACTCAACCCTCAACACTCAGACCTCAATGTTAAATCCTCAATCCTCAATTCTCTATCTTCAATCCTCAATACTGAATCTTCAACACTCAATCCTCAATCCTCAATCCTCAATCCTCAAACCTCAGTCCTCATCCTCACTTCTCAATTCTCAATCCTCAATCCTCAATCCTCAACCCTCTATTTTCAATCCTAAATAATCAATCTCCAATACTAGATCCTCAATGCCCAATCCTCAATCCTCAATACCCAATCCTAAATCTTCAATCCTCAATCCTCAATTATCAATTCTCAATCCTCAATCCTCAGTTCTCAGTCCTCAAACCTCAATCCTCAACCCTCAGTCCACGTCCACAAACCCCAACCCTCAACCCTCAATCCTCAATCTTCAATCCTCAATACTCAATCTACAATCCATAATCCTCAATCTTCAATCCTCAATACTAAATCTTTAATCCTCAATCCTCAATCCTCTATACTCAATCCTCAATCCTCAGTCCTCAATCCTCAATCTTCAATCCTCAACACTCAATCTTCAATCCTCAATCCTCAATCCTCAATTCTCAATCCTCATTCTTCAATCCTCATTACCCAATCCACAATCCTCATTCCTCAATCCTCAATCCTCAATTCTCAACCCTCAATCCTCAATAATCATTCTTCAATCCTCAATCCTCAGTCTTCAAACCTCAATCCTGAATCCTCAATCCTGAATCCTCAATCTTCAGGCCTCAGTCCTCAGCAATCAGTTGACAATCCTCAATCCTCAATAGAATATCCTCAATTCACAGTTTTCAATACTCAATACTCAATCTGCAATCTTCAAACCTCTATCCACAAACATCAATTCTCATCACTGAACCCTCAACACTCAGTCCTCAATGTTCAATACTCAATCTTCAACCCACAATCCTCAATCGTCAATCTTCAATCCTCAATACTCAATCTTCAATCCTCTATCCTCAATCCTCAATCCTCAATCCTCATTCTTCAATCCTCAATACCCAATCCTCAATCTTCAATCCTCAATCCTCAATCCTCAATTTTCAATCCTCAATCCTCAGTCCTCAGTCCTTAAACCTCAATCCTCAACCCTCAGCCCTCACCCTCAATCCTGAATCCTCAATCCTCAATCCTCAATCTTCAATCCTCAATACTCAATCTTCAATCCTCAATCCTCCATCCTCAGTCCTCAAACCTCAATTCTGAATCCTCAACCCTGAAACCTCAATCTTCAGCCCTCAGTCCTCAACAATCAGGTTATAATCCTCAATCCTCAATGGAATATCCTCAATTCACAGTTTTCAATACACAATACTCATTCTGCAATCTTCAAATCTCTATCCACAAACATCAATTCTCACCACTCAACCCTCAACACTCAGTCCTCAATGTTCAATCCTCAATCCTCAATTCTCAATCTTCAATCCTCAATACTCAATCTTTAATCCTCAATCCTCAATCCTCAATCTTCAATCCTCAGTCCTCAATACTCAATCCTCAATCCTCATCCTCAACCCTCAAACATCAATCCTCAACCTTCAATACTCAATCCTCAATCCTCAATCCTAAATCCTCAATCCTCAATCATCAATCATCAATCTTCAATCCTCAACACTCAATCTTTAATCATCAATCCTCAATCCTCAATCTTCAATCCTCAATCCTCAATCCTGAATCCTCAATCCTCAATCCTCAATCCTCAATCCTCAATCCTCAATCTTCAATCCTCAATACTCAATCTTCAATCCTCAATCTTCAATCCTCAATCCTCAATCCTCAATCCTCAATATTCAACACACAACCCTCAACCACCAATCCTCAATACTCAACCATCAATCCTCAATTCCTAATACTCAATAGTGTATCCTGAATACTCATGGTTCAATACTCAATCCACAATGTTCAATAATCAAATCTCAATCCTCAAACATCAATTCTCAACACTCAATCCTTAACACTCAGTCCACTCTTTTCAATCCTCCAACCTCAACCCTCAATCCTCAAGCGTCAATCCTCAATCCTCAACCCTCAATCCTCAGTCCTTAAACCTCAATCCCGATTCCTCAATCCTGAATCCTCAATCTTTAGCCCTCAGTCCTCAACAATCAATTGTCAATCCTCAATCCTCAATAGAATATCCTCAATTCACAGTTTTCAATTGTCAATCCCCATTCTTCAATCTTCAAATCTCAATCCACAAACATCAATTCCCATCACTCAACCCTCAACACTATGTCCTCAATCTTCAATCCTCAATCCTCAATCCTCAACCTTCAATCCTCAATACTCAATCTTCAATCCTCAATTCTCAATCCTCAATCCTCAATCCTCAGACCTCAAACATCAATACTCAACCCTCAGTCCTCGTCCTCAATCCACAACCCTCAATCCTCAATCCTCAACCTTCAATCATCAATATTCAATCTTCAATCCTCAATCCTCAATCCTCGATCCTCAATCCTCAATCCTCAATGTTCAATCCTCAATACCCAATCCTCAATCTTCAATCCTCAATCCTCAATCCTCATTCCTCAATTCTCAATCCTCAATCCTCAGTCCTCAGTCCTCAAACCTCAATCCTCAACCCTCAGCCCTCATCGTCAACTCTCAATCCTCAATCCTCAATCCTCAATCTTCAATCCTCAATACTCAATCTTCAATTCACAATCCTCAATCTTCAATCCTCAATACTCAATCTTCAATCCTCAATCCTCAATCCTCAATACTCAATCCTCAATCCTCAGTCCTCAATCCTCAATCTTCTACCTCAATACTCAATCTTCAATCCTCAATCCTCAATCTTCAATCCACAATCCTCAATCGTCAAACTTCAATCCTCAATACTCAATCTTCAATCCTCTATCCTCAATCCTCAATCCTCAATCCTCAATCTTCAATTCTCAATACCCAATCCTCAATCTTCAGTCCTCAATCCTCAATCCTCAATTCTCAATCCTCAATCCTCAGTCCTCAGTCCTTAAACCTTAATCCTCAACCCTCAGCCCTCATCCTCAATCCACAATCCTCAATCCTCAATCCTCAATCCTCAATCTTCAATCCTCGATACTCAATCTTCAATCCTCAATCCTCAGTCCTCAAACCTCAATTCTGAATCCCCAATCCTGATTCCTCAATCTTCAGCCCTCAGTCCTCCACTATCAGTTGTCAACCCTGAATCCTCAATAGAATATCCTCAATTCACAGTTTTCAATACTCAATACTCAATCTGCAATCTTCAAACCTCTATCCACAAACATCAATTCTCATCACTCAACCCTCAAGACTCAGTCCTCAACGTTCAATCCTCAATCCTCAATCCACAATCCTCAATCGTCAATCTTCAATCCTCAATCCACAGTTCTCAATCTTCAATCCTCAATGCTCATTCCTAAATCCTCAATCCTCAGTCCTCAATCCTCAATCTTCAATCCTCAATCCTCAATCCTCAATCCTCAATATTCAACACACAACCCTCAACCACCAATCCTCAATACTCAACCATCAATCCTCAATTCTCAATACTCAATAGTGTATCCTGAATTCTCATGGTTCAATACCCAACGCACAATATTCAATAATCAAATCTCAATCCTCAAACATCAATTCTCAACACTCAATCCTCAACACTCAGTCCACCCTTTTCAATCCTCCATCCTCAACCCCCAATCCTCAAGCGTCAGTACTCAATCCTCAAACCTCAACCCTCAGTACTCAGTCCATAAACCTCAATCCCGAATCCTCAATCCTGACTCCTCAATCTTTAGCCCTCAGTCCTCAACAATCAATCGTCAATCCCCAATCCTCAATAGAATATCCTCAATTCACAGTTTTCAATACTCAATCCCCATTCTTCAATCTTCAAATCTCAATCCACAAACATCAATTCCCATCACTCAACCCTCAACACTAAGTCCACAATCTTCAATCCTCAACCCTCAGCCCTCATCCTCAATCCTCAATCCTCAATCCTCAATCCTCAATCTTCAATCCTCAATACTCAATCTTCAATCCTCAATCCTCAATCCTCAGTCCTCAAACCTCAATTCTGAATCCTCAATCCTGAATCCTCAATCTTCAGCCCTCAGTCCTCAACAATCAGGTGACAATCCTCAATCCTCAATAGAATATCATCAATTCACAGTTTTCAATACACAATACTCAATCTGCAATATTCAAGTCTCTATCCACAAACATCAATTCTCATCACTCAACCGTCAACACTCAGTCCTCAATGTTCAATCCTCAAACCTCAATCCTCAATCCCCAATCATCAATGCTCAGTCTGCAATCCTCAACACTCAATCTTTAATCATCAATCCTCAATCCTCAATCTTCAATCCTCAATCCTCAATCCTGAATCCTCAATCCTCAGACCTCAATCCTCAATCCTCAATCCTCAATATTCAATCCTCAAAACTCAATCTTCAATCCTCGATCCTCATTCCTAAATCCACAGTCCTCATTCTTCAATCCTCAATACCCAATCCTCAATCTTCAATCCTCAGTCATCAATCCTCAATTCTCAATCCTTAATCCTCAATCTTCTGACCTCAAACATCAATAATCAACCCTCAGTCCTCGTCCTCAATCAACAACCCTCAGTCCTCAATCCTCAATCTTCAATCATCAATATTCAATCTTCAATCCTCAACCCTCAATCCTCGATCCTCAATCCTCAATCCTCAATGTTCAATCCTCAATACCCAATCCTCAATCTTCAATCCTCAATCCTCAATCCTCAATCCTCAATTCTCAATCCTCAATCCTCAGTCCTCAGTCCTCAAACCTCAACCCTCAATCCGCAGCCCTCATCGTCAATTCTCAATCCTCAATCCTCAATCCTCAATCTTCAATCCTCAATACTCAATCTTCAATCCACAATCCTCAATCTTCAATCCTCAATACTCAATCTTCAATCCTCAATCCTCAATCCTCAATACTCAATCCTCAATCCTCAGTCCTCAATCCTCAATCTTCTACCTCAATACTCAATCTTCAATCCTCAATCCTCAATCTTCAATCCACAATCCTCGATCGTCAAACTTCAATCCTCAATACTCAATCTTCAATCCTCTATCCTCAATCCTCAATCCTCAATCCTCATTCTTCAATCCTCAATACCCAATCCTCAATCTTCAGTCCTCAATCCTCAATCCTCAATTCTCAATCCTCAATCCTCAGTCCTCAGTCCTTAAACCTCAATCCTCAACCCTCAGCCCTCATCCTCAATCCTCAATCCTCAATCCTCAATCCTCAATCTTCAATCTTCAATACTCAATCTTCAATCCTCAACCCTCAATCCTCAGTCCTCAAACCTCAATTCTGAATCCTCAATACTGAATCCTCAATCTTCAGCCCTCAGTCCTCAACAATCAGGTGACAATCCTGAATCCTCAATAGAATATCTTCAATTCACAGTTTTCAATACACAATACTCAATCTGCAATCTTCAAATCTCTATCCAGAAACATCAATTCTCATCACTCAACCCTCAACACTCAGTCCTCAATGTTCAATCCTCAATCCTCAATTCTCAATCCTCAATCCTCAATTCTCAATCCTCAATCCTCAATAATCATTCTTCAATCCTCAATCCTCAGTCCTCAAACCTCAATTCTGAATCCTCAATCCTGAATCCTCAATCTTCAGCACTCAGTCCTCAACAATCAGTTGACAATCCTCAATCCTCAATAGAATATCCTCAATTCACAGTTTTCAATACTCAATACTCGATCTGCAATCTTCAAACCTCTATCCACAAACATCAATTCTCATCACTGAACCCTCAACACTCAGTCCTCAATGCTCAATACTCAATATTCAATCCACAATCCTCAATCGTTAAACTTCAATCCTCAATACTCAATCTTCAATCCTCCATCCTCAATCCTCAATCCTCAATCCTCATTCTTCAATCCTCAATACCCAATCCTCAATCTTCAGTCCTCAATCCTCAATCCTCAATTCTCAATCCTCAGTCCTCAGTCCTCAGTCCTTAAACCTCAATCCTCAACCCTCAGCCCTCATCCTCAATCCTCAATCCTCAATCCTCAATCCTCAATCTTCAATCCTCAATACTCAATCTTCAATCCTCAATCCTCAATCCTCAGTCCTCAAACCTCAATTCTGTATCCTCAATCCTGAATCCTCAATCTTCAGCCCTCAGTCCTCAACAATCAGGTGACAATCCTCAATCCTCAATAGAATATCTTCAATTCACAGTTTTCAATACACAATACTCAATCTGCAATCTTCAAATCTCTATCCACAAACATCAATTCTCATCACTCAACCCTCAACACTCAGTCCTCAATGTTCAATCCTCAATCCTCAATTCTCAATCTTCATTCCTCAATACTCACTCTTTAATCCTCAATCCTCAATCCTCAATCCTCAATCTTCAATCCTCAGTCCTCAATACTCAATCCTCAATCCTCAATCCTCAATCCTCAATCATCAATCCTCAACCTTCAATACTCAATCCTCAATCCTCAATCCTCAATCCTCAATCCTCAATCATCAATGCTCAGTCTTCAATCCTCAACACTCAATCTTTAATCATCAATCCTCAATCCTCAATCTTCAATCCTCAATCTTCAATCCACAATCCTCAATCCTCAATTCTCAATCCTCAATCCTCATTCCTCAGACCTCAAACATTAATACTCAACCCTCGGTCCGCGTCCTCAATCCACAACCCTCAATCCTCAATCCTCAATCTACAATCATCAATATTCAGTCTTCAATCCTCAATCCTCAATCCTCGATACTCAATCCTCAATCTTCAATGTTCAACCCTCATTACCCAATCCTCAATCTTCAATCCTCAATCCTCAATCCTCAATCCTCAATTCTCAATCCTCAATCCTCAGTCCTCAGTCCACAAACCTCAATCCTCAACCCTCAGCCCTCATCGTCAATTCTCAATCCTCAATTCTCAATCCTCAATCTTCAATCCTCAATACTCAATCTTCAATCCACAATCCTCAATCTTCAATCCTCAATCCTCAATCCTGAATCCTCAATCCTCAAACCTCAATCCTCAATCCTCAATCCTCAATATTCAATCCTCAAAACTCAATCTTCAATCCTCGATCCTCATTCCTAAATCCACAGTCCTCATTCTTCAATCCTCAATACCCAATCCTCAATCTTCAATCCTCAGTCATCAATCCTCAATTCTCAATCCTTAATCCTCAATCTTCTGACCTCAAACATCAATAATCAACCCTCAGTCCTCGTCCTCAATCAACAACCCTCAGTCCTCAATCCTCAATCTTCAATCATCAATATTCAATCTTCAATCCTCAACCCTCAATCCTCGATCCTCAATCCTCAATCCTCAATGTTCAATCCTCAATACCCAATCCTCAATCTTCAATCCTCAATCCTCAATCCTCAATCCTCAATTCTCAATCCTCAATCCTCAGTCCTCAGTCCTCAAACCTCAACCCTCAATCCGCAGCCCTCATCGTCAATTCTCAATCCTCAATCCTCAATCCTCAATCTTCAATCCTCAATACTCAATCTTCAATCCACAATCCTCAATCTTCAATCCTCAATACTCAATCTTCAATCCTCAATCCTCAATCCTCAATACTCAATCCTCAATCCTCAGTCCTCAATCCTCAATCTTCTACCTCAATACTCAATCTTCAATCCTCAATCCTCAATCTTCAATCCACAATCCTCGATCGTCAAACTTCAATCCTCAATACTCAATCTTCAATCCTCTATCCTCAATCCTCAATCCTCAATCCTCATTCTTCAATCCTCAATACCCAATCCTCAATCTTCAGTCCTCAATCCTCAATCCTCAATTCTCAATCCTCAATCCTCAGTCCTCAGTCCTTAAACCTCAATCCTCAACCCTCAGCCCTCATCCTCAATCCTCAATCCTCAATCCTCAATCCTCAATCTTCAATCTTCAATACTCAATCTTCAATCCTCAACCCTCAATCCTCAGTCCTCAAACCTCAATTCTGAATCCTCAATACTGAATCCTCAATCTTCAGCCCTCAGTCCTCAACAATCAGGTGACAATCCTGAATCCTCAATAGAATATCTTCAATTCACAGTTTTCAATACACAATACTCAATCTGCAATCTTCAAATCTCTATCCAGAAACATCAATTCTCATCACTCAACCCTCACCACTCAGTCCTCAATGTTCAATCCTCAATCCTCAATTCTCAATCCTCAATCCTCAATTCTCAATCCTCAATCCTCAATAATCATTCTTCAATCCTCAATCCTCAGTCCTCAAACCTCAATTCTGAATCCTCAATCCTGAATCCTCAATCTTCAGCACTCAGTCCTCAACAATCAGTTGACAATCCTCAATCCTCAATAGAATATCCTCAATTCACAGTTTTCAATACTCAATACTCGATCTGCAATCTTCAAACCTCTATCCACAAACATCAATTCTCATCACTGAACCCTCAACACTCAGTCCTCAATGCTCAATACTCAATCTTCAATCCACAATCCTCAATCGTTAAACTTCAATCCTCAATACTCAATCTTCAATCCTCCATCCTCAATCCTCAATCCTCAATCCTCATTCTTCAATCCTCAATACCCAATCCTCAATCTTCAGTCCTCAATCCTCAATCCTCAATTCTCAATCCTCAGTCCTCAGTCCTCAGTCCTTAAACCTCAATCCTCAACCCTCAGCCCTCATCCTCAATCCTCAATCCTCAATCCTCAATCCTCAATCTTCAATCCTCAATACTCAATCTTCAATCCTCAATCCTCAATCCTCAGTCCTCAAACCTCAATTCTGTATCCTCAATCCTGAATCCTCAATCTTCAGCCCTCAGTCCTCAACAATCAGGTGACAATCCTCAATCCTCAATAGAATATCTTCAATTCACAGTTTTCAATACACAATACTCAATCTGCAATCTTCAAATCTCTATCCACAAACATCAATTCTCATCACTCAACCCTCAACACTCAGTCCTCAATGTTCAATCCTCAATCCTCAATTCTCAATCTTCATTCCTCAATACTCACTCTTTAATCCTCAATCCTCAATCCTCAATCCTCAATCTTCAATCCTCAGTCCTCAATACTCAATCCTCAATCCTCAATCCTCAATCCTCAATCATCAATCCTCAACCTTCAATACTCAATCCTCAATCCTCAATCCTCAATCCTCAATCCTCAATCATCAATGCTCAGTCTTCAATCCTCAACACTCAATCTTTAATCATCAATCCTCAATCCTCAATCTTCAATCCTCAATCTTCAATCCACAATCCTCAATCCTCAATTCTCAATCCTCAATCCTCATTCCTCAGACCTCAAACATTAATACTCAACCCTCGGTCCGCGTCCTCAATCCACAACCCTCAATCCTCAATCCTCAATCTACAATCATCAATATTCAGTCTTCAATCCTCAATCCTCAATCCTCGATACTCAATCCTCAATCTTCAATGTTCAACCCTCATTACCCAATCCTCAATCTTCAATCCTCAATCCTCAATCCTCAATCCTCAATTCTCAATCCTCAATCCTCAGTCCTCAGTCCACAAACCTCAATCCTCAACCCTCAGCCCTCATCGTCAATTCTCAATCCTCAATTCTCAATCCTCAATCTTCAATCCTCAATACTCAATCTTCAATCCACAATCCTCAATACACAATCCTCAATCTTCAGTCCTCAGTCCTCAATCCTCAATTCTCAATCCTCAATCCTCAGTCCTCAGTCCTTAAACCTCAATCCTCAACCCTCAGCCCTCATCCTCAATCCTCAATCCTCAATCCTCAATCCTCAATCTTCAATCTTCAATACTCAATCTGCGATCCTCAATCCTCAATCCTCAGTCCTCACACCTCAATTCTGAATCCTCAATACTGAATCCTCAATCTCCAGCCCTCAGTCCTCAACAATCAGGTGACAATCCTGAATCCTCAATAGAATATCTTCAATTCACAGTTTTCAATACACAATACTCAATCTGCAATCTTCAAATCTCTATCCACAAACATCAATTCTCATCATTCAACCCTCAACCCTCAGTCCTCAATGTTCAATCCTCAGTCCTCAATTCTCAATCCTCAATCCTCAATTCTCAATCCTCAATCCTCAATAATCATTCTTCAATCCTCAATCCTCAGTCCTCAAACCTCAATTCTGAATCCTCAATCCTGAATCCTCAATCTTCAGCACTCAGTCCTCAACAATCAGTTGACAATCCTCAATCCTCAATAGAATATCCTCAATTCACAGTTTTCAATACTCAATACTCAATCTGCAATCTTCAAACCTCTATCCACAAACATCAGTTCTCATCACTGAACCCTCAACACTCAGTCCTCAATGCTCAATACTCAATCTTCAATCCACAATCCTCAATCGTTAAACTTCAATCCTCAATACTCAATCTTCAATCCTCCATCCTCAATCCTCAATCCTCAATCCTCATTCTTCAATCCTCAATACCCAATCCTCTATCTTCAGTCCTCAATCCTCAATCCTCAATTCTCAATCCTCAGTCCTCAGTCCTCAGTCCTTAAACCTCAATCCTCAACCCTCAGCCCTCATCCTCAATCCTCAATCCTCAATCCTCAATACTCAATCTTCAATCCTCAATCCTCAATACTCAATCTTCAATCCTCAATCCTCAATCCTCAGTCCTCAAACCTCAATTCTGAATCCTCAATCCTGAATCCTCAATCTTCAGCCCTCAGTCCTCAACAATCAGGTGACAATCCTCAATCCTCAATAGAATATCTTCAATTCACAGTTTTCAATACACAATACTCAATCTGCAATCTTCAAATCTCTATCCACAAACATCAATTCTCATCACTCAACACTCAATACTCAGTCCTCAATGTTCAATCCTCAATCCTCAATTCTCAATCTTCATTCCTCAATACTCACTCTTTAATCCTCAATCCTCAATCCTCAATCTTCAATCCTCAGTCCTCAATACTCAATCCTCAATCCTCAATCCTCAATCCTCAATCATCAATCCTCAACCTTCAGTACTCAATCCTCAATCCTCAATCCTCAATCCTCTATCCTCAATCATCAATGCTCAGTCTTCAATCCTCAACACTCAATCTTTAATCATCAATCCTCAATCCTCAATCTTCAATCCTCAATCCTCAATCCTGAATCCTCAATCCTCAAACCTCAATCCTCAATCCTCAATTCTCAATATTCAATCCTCAATACTCAATCTTCAATCCTCGATCCTCATTCCTAAATCCTCAGTCCTCATTCTTCAATCCTCAATCCTCAATCCTCAATCCTCAATCCTCAATCCTCAATCCTCAGTCCACGTCCACAAACCCCAACCCTCAATCCTCAATCCTCAATCTTCAATCCTCAATACTCAATCTTCAATCCACAATCCTCAATCTTCAATCCTCAATACTAAATCTTTAATCCTCAATCCTCAATCCTCTATACTCAATCCTCAATCCTCAGTCCTCAATCCTCAATCTTCAATCCTCAACACTCAATCTTCAATCCTCAATCCTCAATCCTCAATTCTCAATCCTCATTCTTCAATCCTCATTACCCAATCCACAATCCTCATTCCTCAATCCTCAATCCTCAATTCTCAACCCTCAATCCTCAATAATCATTCTTCAATCCTCATTCCTCAGTCTTCAAACCACAATTCTGAATCCTCAATACTGAATCCTCAATCTTCAGGCCTCAGTCCTCAGCAATCAGTTGACAATCCTCAATCCTCAATAGAATATCCTCAATTCACAGTTTTCAATACTCAATACTCAATCTGCAATCTTCAAACCTCTATCCACAAACATCAATTCTCATCACTGAACCCTCAACACTCAGTCCTCAATGTTCAATACTCAATCTTCAACCCACAATCCTCAATCGTCAATCTTCAATCCTCAATACTCAATCTTCAATCCTCTATCCTCAATCCTCAATCCTCAATCCTCATTCTTCAATCCTCAATACCCAATCCTCAATCTTCAATCCTCAATCCTCAATCCTCAATTCTCAATCCTCAATCCTCAGTCCTCAGTCCTTAAACCTCAATCCTCAACCCTCAGCCCTCATCCTCAATCCTCGATCCTCAATCCTCAATCCTCAATCTTCAATCCTCAATACTCAATCTTCAATCCTCAATCCTCCAACCTCAGTCCTCAAACCTCAATTCTGAATCCTCAACCCTGAAACCTCAATCTTCAGACCTCAGTCCTCAACAATCAGGTTACAATCCTCAATCCTCAATGGAATATCCTCAATTCACAGTTTTCAATACACAATACTCATTCTGCAATCTTCAAATCTCTATCCACAAACATCAATTCTCACCACTCAACGCTCAACACTCAGTCCTCAATGTTCAATCCTCAATCCTCAATTCTCAATCTTCAATCCTCAATACTCAATCTTTAATCCTCAATCCTCAATCCTCAATCTTCAATCCTCAGTCCTCAATACTCAATCCTCAATCCTCATCCTCAACCCTCAATCATCAATCCTCAACCTTCAATACTCAATCCTCAATCCTCAATCCTAAATCCTCAATCCTCAATCATCAATCCTCAATCTTCAATCCTCAACACTCAATCTTTAATCATCAATCCTCAATCCTCAATCTTCAATCCTCAATCCTCAATCCTGAATCCTCAATCCTCAATCCTCAATCCTCAATCCTCAATCCTCAATCTTCAATCCTCAATACTCAATCTTCAATCCTCAATCTTCAATCCTCAATCCTCAATCCTCAATCCTCAATATTCAACACACAACCCTCAACCACCAATCCTCAATACTCAACCATCAATCCTCAATTCCTAATACTCAATAGTGTATCCTGAATTCTCATGGTTCAATACTCAATCCACAATGTTCAATAATCAAATCTCAATCCTCAAACATCAATTCTCAACACTCAATCCTCAACACTCAGTCCACTCTTTTCAATCCTCCAACCTCAACCCTCAATCCTCAAGCGTCAATCCTCAATCCTCAACGCTCAATCCTCAGTCCTTAAACCTCAATCCCGATTCCTCAATCCTGAATCCTCAATCTTTAGCCCTCAGTCCTCAACAATCAATTGTCAATCCTCAATCCTCAATAGAATATCCTCAATTCACAGTTTTCAATTGTCAATCCCCATTCTTCAATCTTCAAATCTCAATCCACAAACATCAATTCTCATCACTCAACCTTCAACACTCAGTCCCCAATCCTCAATCTTCAATCCTCAATCCTCAATCCTCAATCCTCAATCTTCAATCCTCAATACTCAAGCCTCATTCCTCAATTCTCAATCCTCAATCCTCAGTCCTCAGTCCTCAAACCTCAATCCTCAACCCTCAGCCCTCATCGTCAACTCTCAATCCTCAATCCTCAATCCTCAATCTTCAAGCCTCAATACTCAATCTTCAGTTCACAATCCTCAATCTTCAATCCTCAATCCTCAATCCTCAATACCCAATCCTCAATCTTCAACACTCTATCTTCAATCCTCAATTCTCAATCCTCAATCCTCAGTCCTCAGTCCTCAAACCTCAATACTCAACCCTCAGCCATCATCCTCAATCCACAATCCTCAATCCTCGATCCTCAATCCTCAATCTTCAATCCTCGATACTCAATCTTCAATCCTCAATCCTCAGTCCTCAAACCTCAATTCTGAATCCCCAATCCTGATTCCTCAATCTTCAGCCCTCAGTCCTCAACTATCAGTTGTCAACCCTGAATCCTCAATAGAATATCCTCAATTCACAGTTTTCAATACTCAATACTCAATCTGCAATCTTCAAACCTCTATCCACAAACATCAATTCTCATCACTCAACCCTCAAGGCTCAGTCCTCAACGTTCAATCCTCAATCCTCAATCCACAATCATCAATCGTCAATCTTCAATCCTCAATCCACAGTTCTCAATCTTCAATCCTCAATGCTCATTCCTAAATCCTCAATCCTCAGTCCTCAATCCTCAATCTTCAATCCTCAATCCACAATCCTCAATCCTCAATATTCAACACACAACCCTCAACCACCAATCCTCAATACTCAACCATCAATCCTCAATTCTCAATACTCAATAGTGTATCCTGAATTCTCATGGTTCAATACCCAATGCACAATATTCAATAATCAAATCTCATTCCTCAAACATCAATTCTCAACACTCAATCCTCAACACTCAGTCCACCCTTTTCAATCCTCCATCCTCAACCCCCAATCCTCAAGCGTCAGTCCTCAATCCTCAAACCTCAACCCTCAGTACTCAGTCCATAAACCTCAATCCCGAATCCTCAATCCTGACTCCTCAATCTTTAGCCCTCAGTCCTCAACAATCAATCGTCAATCCCCAATCCTCAATAGAATATCCTCAATTCACAGTTTTCAATACTCAATCCCCATTCTTCAATCTTCAAATCTCTATCCACAAACATCAATTCACATCGCTCAACCCTCAACACTCAGTCGTCAATGTTCAATCCTCAATCCTCAATTCTCAATCCTCAATCCTCAATGCTCAATCTTCAATCCTCAATACTCAATCTTCAGTCCTCAATCCTCAGTCGTCAAACCTCAATCCTCAATAATCATTCTTCAATCCTCAATCCTCAGTCCTCAAACCTCAATTCTGAATCCTCAATCCTGAATCCTCAATCTTCAGCACTCAGTCCTCAACAATCAGTTGACAATCCTCAATCCTCAATAGAATATCCTCAATTCACAGTTTTCAATACTCAATACTCGATCTGCAATCTTCAAACCTCTATCCACAAACATCAATTCTCATCACTGAACCCTCAACACTCAGTCCTCAATGCTCAATACTCAATCTTCAATCCACAATCCTCAATCGTTAAACTTCAATCCTCAATACTCAATCTTCAATCCTCCATCCTCAATCCTCAATCCTCAATCCTCATTCTTCAATCCTCAATACCCAATCCTCAATCTTCAGTCCTCAATCCTCAATCCTCAATTCTCAATCCTCAGTCCTCAGTCCTCAGTCCTTAAACCTCAATCCTCAACCCTCAGCCCTCATCCTCAATCCTCAATCCTCAATCCTCAATCCTCAATCTTCAATCCTCAATACTCAATCTTCAATCCTCAATCCTCAATCCTCAGTCCTCAAACCTCAATTCTGTATCCTCAATCCTGAATCCTCAATCTTCAGACCTCAGTCCTCAACAATCAGGTGACAATCCTCAATCCTCAATAGAATATCTTCAATTCACAGTTTTCAATACACAATACTCAATCTGCAATCTTCAAATCTCTGTCCACAAACATCAATTCTCATCACTCAACCCTCAACACTCAGTCCTCAATATTCAATCCTCAATCCTCAATTCTCAATCTTCATTCCTCAATACTCACTCTTTAATCCTCAATCCTCAATCCTCAATCCTCAATCTTCAATCCTCAGTCCTCAATACTCAATCCTCAATCCTCAATCCTCAATCCTCAATCATCAATCCTCAACCTTCAATACTCAATCCTCAATCCTCAATCCTCAATCCTCAATCCTCAATCATCAATGCCCAGTCTTCAATCCTCAACAATCAATCTTTAATCATCAATCCTCAATCCTCAATCTTCAATCCTCAATCTTCAATCCACAATCCTCAATCCTCAATTCTCAATCCTCAATCCTCATTCCTCAGACCTCAAACATTAATACTCAACCCTCGGTCCGCGTCCTCAATCCACAACCCTCAATCCTCAATCCTCAATCTACAATCATCAATATTCAATCTTCAATCCTCAATCCTCAATCCTCGATACTCAATCCTCTATCTTCAATGTTCAACCCTCATTACCCAATCCTCAATCTTCAATCCTCAATCCTCAATCCTCAATCCTCAATTCTCAATCCTCAATCCTCAGTCCTCAGTCCACAAACCTCAATCCTCAACCCTCAGCCCTCACCGTCAATTCTCAATCCTCAATTCTCAATCCTCAATCTTCAATCCTCAATACTCAATCTTCAATCCACAATCCTCAATCTTCAATCCTCAATACTCAATCTTCAATCCTCAATCCTCAATCCTCAATACTCAATCCTCAATCCTCAGTCCTCAATCCTCAATCTTCAATCCTCAATCCTCAATCTACAATCATCAATATTCAATCTTCAATCCTCAATCCTCAATCCTCGATACTCAATCCTCAATCCTCAATGTTCAATCCTCAATACCCAATCCTTAATCTTCAATCCTCAATCCTCAATACTCAATCCTCAATTCTCAATCCTCAATCCTCAGTCCTCAGTCCTCAAACCTCAAACCTCAACCCTCAGCCCTCATCGTCAACTCTCAATCCTCAATTCTCAATCCTCAATCTTCAATCCTCAATACTCAACCTTCAATCCACAATCCTCTATCTTCAATCCTCAATACTCAATCTTCAATCCTCAATCCTCAATCCTCAATACTCAATCCTCAATCCTCAGTCCTTAATCCTCAATCTTCAATCCTCAATACTCTATCTTCAATCCTCAATCGTCAATCCTCAATCCTCAATCCTCAATCCTCAATCCTCAATACTCAATCTTCAATCCCCAATCCTCAGTCCTCAAACCTCAATTCTGAATCCTCAATCCTGAATCCTAAATCTTCAGCCCTCAGTCCTCAACAATCAGTTGCCAATCATCAATCCTCAATATTATATCCTCAATTCACAGTCTTCAATACTCAATACTCAATCTGCAATCTTCGAATCTGCATATCTCTATCCACAAACGTCAATTCTCATCACTCAACCCTCAACACTCAGACCTCAATGTTAAATCATCAATCCTCAATTCTCTATCTGCAATCCTCAATACTGAATCTTCAACACTCAATCCTCAATCCTCAATCCTCAATCCTCAAACCTCAGTCCTCATCCTCAATTCTCAATTCTCAGTCCTCAATCCTCAATCCTCAACCCTCTATTTTCAATCCTAAATAATCAATCTCCAATACTAGATCCTCAATCCCCAATCCTCAATCCTCAATACCCAATCCTAAATCTTCAATCCTCAATCCTCAATTATCAATTCTCAATCCTCAATCCTCAGTTCTCAGTCCTCAAACCTCAATCCTCAACCCTCAGTCCACGTCCACAAACCCCAACCCTCAATCCTCAATCCTCAATCTTCAATCCTCAATACTCAATCTTCAATCCACAATCCTCAATCTTCAATCCTCAATACTAAATCTTTAATCCTCAATCCTCAATCCTCTATACTCAATCCTCAATCCTCAGTCCTCAATCCTCAATCTTCAATCCTCAACACTCAATCTTCAATCCTCAATCCTCAATCCTCAATTCTCAATCCTCATTCTTCAATCCTCATTACCCAATCCACAATCCTCATTCCTCAATCCTCAATCCTCAATTCTCAACCCTCAATCCTCAATAATCATTCTTGAATCCTCAATCCTCAGTCTTCAAACCTCAATTCTGAATCCTCAATCCTGAATCCTCAATCTTCAGGCCTCAGTCCTCAGCAATCAGTTGACAATCCTCAATCCTCAATAGAATATCCTCAATTCACAGTTTTCAATACTCAATACTCAATCTGCAATCTTCAAACCTCAATCCACAAACATCAATTCTCATCACTCAACCCTCAACACTCAGACCTCAATGTTAAATCCTCAATCCTCAATTCTCTATCTTCAATCCTCAATACTGAATCTTCAACACTCAATCCTCAATCCTCAATCCTCAATCCTCAAACCTCAGTCCTCATCCTCACTTCTCAATTCTCAATCCTCAATCCTCAATCCTCAACCCTCTATTTTCAATCCTAAATAATCAATCTCCAATACTAGATCCTCAATGCCCAATCCTCAATCCTCAATACCCAATCCTAAATCTTCAATCCTCAATCCTCAATTATCAATTCTCAATCCTCAATCCTCAGTTCTCAGTCCTCAAACCTCAATCCTCAACCCTCAGTCCACGTCCACAAACCCCAACCCTCAACCCTCAATCCTCAATCTTCAATCCTCAATACTCAATCTACAATCCATAATCCTCAATCTTCAATCCTCAATACTAAATCTTTAATCCTCAATCCTCAATCCTCTATACTCAATCCTCAATCCTCAGTCCTCAATCCTCAATCTTCAATCCTCAACACTCAATCTTCAATCCTCAATCCTCAATCCTCAATTCTCAATCCTCATTCTTCAATCCTCATTACCCAATCCACAATCCTCATTCCTCAATCCTCAATCCTCAATTCTCAACCCTCAATCCTCAATAATCATTCTTCAATCCTCAATCCTCAGTCTTCAAACCTCAATTCTGAATCCTCAATCCTGAATCCTCAATCTTCAGGCCTCAGTCCTCAGCAATCAGTTGACAATCCTCAATCCTCAATAGAATATCCTCAATTCACAGTTTTCAATACTCAATACTCAATCTGCAATCTTCAAACCTCTATCCACAAACATCAATTCTCATCACTGAACCCTCAACACTCAGTCCTCAATGTTCAATACTCAATCTTCAACCCACAATCCTCAATCGTCAATCTTCAATCCTCAATACTCAATCTTCAATCCTCTATCCTCAATCCTCAATCCTCAATCCTCATTCTTCAATCCTCAATACCCAATCCTCAATCTTCAATCCTCAATCCTCAATCCTCAATTTTCAATCCTCAATCCTCAGTCCTCAGTCCTTAAACCTCAATCCTCAACCCTCAGCCCTCACCCTCAATCCTGAATCCTCAATCCTCAATCCTCAATCTTCAATCCTCAATACTCAATCTTCAATCCTCAATCCTCCATCCTCAGTCCTCAAACCTCAATTCTGAATCCTCAACCCTGAAACCTCAATCTTCAGCCCTCAGTCCTCAACAATCAGGTTATAATCCTCAATCCTCAATGGAATATCCTCAATTCACAGTTTTCAATACACAATACTCATTCTGCAATCTTCAAATCTCTATCCACAAACATCAATTCTCACCACTCAACCCTCAACACTCAGTCCTCAATGTTCAATCCTCAATCCTCAATTCTCAATCTTCAATCCTCAATACTCAATCTTTAATCCTCAATCCTCAATCCTCAATCTTCAATCCTCAGTCCTCAATACTCAATCCTCAATCCTCATCCTCAACACTCAAACATCAATCCTCAACCTTCAATACTCAATCCTCAATCCTCAATCCTAAATCCTCAATCCTCAATCATCAATCATCAATCTTCAATCCTCAACACTCAATCTTTAATCATCAATCCTCAATCCTCAATCTTCAATCCTCAATCCTCAATCCTGAATCCTCAATCCTCAATCCTCAATCCTCAATCCTCAATCCTCAATCTTCAATCCTCAATACTCAATCTTCAATCCTCAATCTTCAATCCTCAATCCTCAATCCTCAATCCTCAATATTCAACACACAACCCTCAACCACCAATCCTCAATACTCAACCATCAATCCTCAATTCCTAATACTCAATAGTGTATCCTGAATACTCATGGTTCAATACTCAATCCACAATGTTCAATAATCAAATCTCAATCCTCAAACATCAATTCTCAACACTCAATCCTTAACACTCAGTCCACTCTTTTCAATCCTCCAACCTCAACGCTCAATCCTCAAGCGTCAATCCTCAATCCTCAACCCTCAATCCTCAGTCCTTAAACCTCAATCCCGATTCCTCAATCCTGAATCCTCAATCTTTAGCCCTCAGTCCTCAACAATCAATTGTCAATCCTCAATCCTCAATAGAATATCCTCAATTCACAGTTTTCAATTGTCAATCCCCATTCTTCAATCTTCAAATCTCAATCCACAAACATCAATTCCCATCACTCAACCCTCAACACTATGTCCTCAATCTTCAATCCTCAATCCTCAATCCTCAACCTTCAATCCTCAATACTCAATCTTCAATCCTCAATTCTCAATCCTCAATCCTCAATCCTCAGACCTCAAACATCAATACTCAACCCTCAGTCCTCGTCCTCAATCCACAACCCTCAATCCTCAATCCTCAACCTTCAATCATCAATATTCAATCTTCAATCCTCAATCCTCAATCCTCGATCCTCAATCCTCAATCCTCAATGTTCAATCCTCAATACCCAATCCTCAATCTTCAATCCTCAATCCTCAATCCTCATTCCTCAATTCTCAATCCTCAATCCTCAGTCCTCAGTCCTCAAACCTCAATCCTCAACCCTCAGCCCTCATCGTCAACTCTCAATCCTCAATCCTCAATCCTCAATCTTCAATCCTCAATACTCAATCTTCAATTCACAATCCTCAATCTTCAATCCTCAATACTCAATCTTCAATCCTCAATCCTCAATCCTCAATACTCAATCCTCAATCCTCAGTCCTCAATCCTCAATCTTCTACCTCAATACTCAATCTTCAATCCTCAATCCTCAATCTTCAATCCACAATCCTCAATCGTCAAACTTCAATCCTCAATACTCAATCTTCAATCCTCTATCCTCAATCCTCAATCCTCAATCCTCAATCTTCAATTCTCAATACCCAATCCTCAATCTTCAGTCCTCAATCCTCAATCCTCAATTCTCAATCCTCAATCCTCAGTCCTCAGTCCTTAAACCTTAATCCTCAACCCTCAGCCCTCATCCTCAATCCACAATCCTCAATCCTCAATCCTCAATCCTCAATCTTCAATCCTCGATACTCAATCTTCAATCCTCAATCCTCAGTCCTCAAACCTCAATTCTGAATCCCCAATCCTGATTCCTCAATCTTCAGCCCTCAGTCCTCCACTATCAGTTGTCAACCCTGAATCCTCAATAGAATATCCTCAATTCACAGTTTTCAATACTCAATACTCAATCTGCAATCTTCAAACCTCTATCCACAAACATCAATTCTCATCACTCAACCCTCAAGACTCAGTCCTCAACGTTCAATCCTCAATCCTCAATCCACAATCCTCAATCGTCAATCTTCAATCCTCAATCCACAGTTCTCAATCTTCAATCCTCAATGCTCATTCCTAAATCCTCAATCCTCAGTCCTCAATCCTCAATCTTCAATCCTCAATCCTCAATCCTCAATCCTCAATATTCAACACACAACCCTCAACCACCAATCCTCAATACTCAACCATCAATCCTCAATTCTCAATACTCAATAGTGTATCCTGAATTCTCATGGTTCAATACCCAACGCACAATATTCAATAATCAAATCTCAATCCTCAAACATCAATTCTCAACACTCAATCCTCAACACTCAGTCCACCCTTTTCAATCCTCCATCCTCAACCCCCAATCCTCAAGCGTCAGTACTCAATCCTCAAACCTCAACCCTCAGTACTCAGTCCATAAACCTCAATCCCGAATCCTCAATCCTGACTCCTCAATCTTTAGCCCTCAGTCCTCAACAATCAATCGTCAATCCCCAATCCTCAATAGAATATCCTCAATTCACAGTTTTCAATACTCAATCCCCATTCTTCAATCTTCAAATCTCAATCCACAAACATCAATTCCCATCACTCAACCCTCAACACTAAGTCCACAATCTTCAATCCTCAACCCTCAGCCCTCATCCTCAATCCTCAATCCTCAATCCTCAATCCTCAATCTTCAATCCTCAATACTCAATCTTCAATCCTCAATCCTCAATCCTCAGTCCTCAAACCTCAATTCTGAATCCTCAATCCTGAATCCTCAATCTTCAGCCCTCAGTCCTCAACAATCAGGTGACAATCCTCAATCCTCAATAGAATATCATCAATTCACAGTTTTCAATACACAATACTCAATCTGCAATATTCAAGTCTCTATCCACAAACATCAATTCTCAGCACTCAACCGTCAACACTCAGTCCTCAATGTTCAATCCTCAAACCTCAATCCTCAATCCCCAATCATCAATGCTCAGTCTGCAATCCTCAACACTCAATCTTTAATCATCAATCCTCAATCCTCAATCTTCAATCCTCAATCCTCAATCCTGAATCCTCAATCCTCAAACCTCAATCCTCAATCCTCAATCCTCAATATTCAATCCTCAAAACTCAATCTTCAATCCTCGATCCTCATTCCTAAATCCACAGTCCTCATTCTTCAATCCTCAATACCCAATCCTCAATCTTCAATCCTCAGTCATCAATCCTCAATTCTCAATCCTTAATCCTCAATCTTCTGACCTCAAACATCAATAATCAACCCTCAGTCCTCGTCCTCAATCAACAACCCTCAGTCCTCAATCCTCAATCTTCAATCATCAATATTCAATCTTCAATCCTCAACCCTCAATCCTCGATCCTCAATCCTCAATCCTCAATGTTCAATCCTCAATACCCAATCCTCAATCTTCAATCCTCAATCCTCAATCCTCAATCCTCAATTCTCAATCCTCAATCCTCAGTCCTCAGTCCTCAAACCTCAACCCTCAATCCGCAGCCCTCATCGTCAATTCTCAATCCTCAATCCTCAATCCTCAATCTTCAATCCTCAATACTCAATCTTCAATCCACAATCCTCAATCTTCAATCCTCAATACTCAATCTTCAATCCTCAATCCTCAATCCTCAATACTCAATCCTCAATCCTCAGTCCTCAATCCTCAATCTTCTACCTCAATACTCAATCTTCAATCCTCAATCCTCAATCTTCAATCCACAATCCTCAATCGTCAAACTTCAATCCTCAATACTCAATCTTCAATCCTCTATCCTCAATCCTCAATCCTCAATCCTCATTCTTCAATCCTCAATACCCAATCCTCAATCTTCAGTCCTCAATCCTCAATCCTCAATTCTCAATCCTCAATCCTCAGTCCTCAGTCCTTAAACCTCAATCCTCAACCCTCAGCCCTCATCCTCAATCCTCAATCCTCAATCCTCAATCCTCAATCTTCAATCTTCAATACTCAATCTTCAATCCTCAACCCTCAATCCTCAGTCCTCAAACCTCAATTCTGAATCCTCAATACTGAATCCTCAATCTTCAGCCCTCAGTCCTCAACAATCAGGTGACAATCCTGAATCCTCAATAGAATATCTTCAATTCACAGTTTTCAATACACAATACTCAATCTGCAATCTTCAAATCTCTATCCAGAAACATCAATTCTCATCACTCAACCCTCAACACTCAGTCCTCAATGTTCAATCCTCAATCCTCAATTCTCAATCCTCAATCCTCAATTCTCAATCCTCAATCCTCAATAATCATTCTTCAATCCTCAATCCTCAGTCCTCAAACCTCAATTCTGAATCCTCAATCCTGAATCCTCAATCTTCAGCACTCAGTCCTCAACAATCAGTTGACAATCCTCAATCCTCAATAGAATATCCTCAATTCACGGTTTTCAATACTCAATACTCGATCTGCAATCTTCAAACCTCTATCCACAAACATCAATTCTCATCACTGAACCCTCAACACTCAGTCCTCAATGCTCAATACTCAATCTTCAATCCACAATCCTCAATCGTTAAACTTCAATCCTCAATACTCAATCTTCAATCCTCCATCCTCAATCCTCAATCCTCAATCCTCATTCTTCAATCCTCAATACCCAATCCTCAATCTTCAGTCCTCAATCCTCAATCCTCAATTCTCAATCCTCAGTCCTCAGTCCTCAGTCCTTAAACCTCAATCCTCAACCCTCAGCCCTCATCCTCAATCCTCAATCCTCAATCCTCAATCCTCAATCTTCAATCCTCAATACTCAATCTTCAATCCTCAATCCTCAATCCTCAGTCCTCAAACCTCAATTCTGTATCCTCAATCCTGAATCCTCAATCTTCAGCCCTCAGTCCTCAACAATCAGGTGACAATCCTCAATCCTCAATAGAATATCTTCAATTCACAGTTTTCAATACACAATACTCAATCTGCAATCTTCAAATCTCTATCCACAAACATCAATTCTCATCACTCAACCCTCAACACTCAGTCCTCAATGTTCAATCCTCAATCCTCAATTCTCAATCTTCATTCCTCAATACTCACTCTTTAATCCTCAATCCTCAATCCTCAATCCTCAATCTTCAATCCTCAGTCCTCAATACTCAATCCTCAATCCTCAATCCTCAATCCTCAATCATCAATCCTCAACCTTCAATACTCAATCCTCAATCCTCAATCCTCAATCCTCAATCCTCAATCATCAATGCTCAGTCTTCAATCCTCAACACTCAATCTTTAATCATCAATCCTCAATCCTCAATCTTCAATCCTCAATCTTCAATCCACAATCCTCAATCCTCAATTCTCAATCCTCAATCCTCATTCCTCAGACCTCAAACATTAATACTCAACCCTCGGTCCGCGTCCTCAATCCACAACCCTCAATCCTCAATCCTCAATCTACAATCATCAATATTCAGTCTTCAATCCTCAATCCTCAATCCTCGATACTCAATCCTCAATCTTCAATGTTCAACCCTCATTACCCAATCCTCAATCTTCAATCCTCAATCCTCAATCCTCAATCCTCAATTCTCAATCCTCAATCCTCAGTCCTCAGTCCACAAACCTCAATCCTCAACCCTCAGCCCTCATCGTCAATTCTCAATCCTCAATTCTCAATCCTCAATCTTCAATCCTCAATACTCAATCTTCAATCCACAATCCTCAATCTTCAATCCTCAATCCTCAATCCTGAATCCTCAATCCTCAAACCTCAATCCTCAATCCTCAATCCTCAATATTCAATCCTCAAAACTCAATCTTCAATCCTCGATCCTCATTCCTCAATCCACAGTCCTCATTCTTCAATCCTCAATACCCAATCCTCAATCTTCAATCCTCAGTCATCAATCCTCAATTCTCAATCCTTAATCCTCAATCTTCTGACCTCAAACATCAATAATCAACCCTCAGTCCTCGTCCTCAATCAACAACCCTCAGTCCTCAATCCTCAATCTTCAATCATCAATATTCAATCTTCAATCCTCAACCCTCAATCCTCGATCCTCAATCCTCAATCCTCAATGTTCAATCCTCAATACCCAATCCTCAATCTTCAATCCTCAATCCTCAATCCTCAATCCTCAATTCTCAATCCTCAATCCTCAGTCCTCAGTCCTCAAACCTCAACCCTCAATCCGCAGCCCTCATCGTCAATTCTCAATCCTCAATCCTCAATCCTCAATCTTCAATCCTCAATACTCAATCTTCAATCCACAATCCTCAATCTTCAATCCTCAATACTCAATCTTCAATCCTCAATCCTCAATCCTCAATACTCAATCCTCAATCCTCAGTCCTCAATCCTCAATCTTCTACCTCAATACTCAATCTTCAATCCTCAATCCTCAATCTTCAATCCACAATCCTCGATCGTCAAACTTCAATCCTCAATACTCAATCTTCAATCCTCTATCCTCAATCCTCAATCCTCAATCCTCATTCTTCAATCCTCAATACCCAATCCTCAATCTTCAGTCCTCAATCCTCAATCCTCAATTCTCAATCCTCAATCCTCAGTCCTCAGTCCTTAAACCTCAATCCTCAACCCTCAGCCCTCATCCTCAATCCTCAATCCTCAATCCTCAATCCTCAATCTTCAATCTTCAATACTCAATCTTCAATCCTCAACCCTCAATCCTCAGTCCTCAAACCTCAATTCTGAATCCTCAATACTGAATCCTCAATCTTCAGCCCTCAGTCCTCAACAATCAGGTGACAATCCTGAATCCTCAATAGAATATCTTCAATTCACAGTTTTCAATACACAATACTCAATCTGCAATCTTCAAATCTCTATCCAGAAACATCAATTCTCATCACTCAACCCTCAACACTCAGTCCTCAATGTTCAATCCTCAATCCTCAATTCTCAATCCTCAATCCTCAATTCTCAATCCTCAATCCTCAATAATCATTCTTCAATCCTCAATCCTCAGTCCTCAAACCTCAATTCTGAATCCTCAATCCTGAATCCTCAATCTTCAGCACTCAGTCCTCAACAATCAGTTGACAATCCTCAATCCTCAATAGAATATCCTCAATTCACAGTTTTCAATACTCAATACTCGATCTGCAATCTTCAAACCTCTATCCACAAACATCAATTCTCATCACTGAACCCTCAACACTCAGTCCTCAATGCTCAATACTCAATCTTCAATCCACAATCCTCAATCGTTAAACTTCAATCCTCAATACTCAATCTTCAATCCTCCATCCTCAATCCTCAATCCTCAATCCTCATTCTTCAATCCTCAATACCCAATCCTCAATCTTCAGTCCTCAATCCTCAATCCTCAATTCTCAATCCTCAGTCCTCAGTCCTCAGTCCTTAAACCTCAATCCTCAACCCTCAGCCCTCATCCTCAATCCTCAATCCTCAATCCTCAATCCTCAATCTTCAATCCTCAATACTCAATCTTCAATCCTCAATCCTCAATCCTCAGTCCTCAAACCTCAATTCTGTATCCTCAATCCTGAATCCTCAATCTTCAGCCCTCAGTCCTCAACAATCAGGTGACAATCCTCAATCCTCAATAGAATATCTTCAATTCACAGTTTTCAATACACAATACTGAATCTGCAATCTTCAAATCTCTATCCACAAACATCAATTCTCATCACTCAACCCTCAACACTCAGTCCTCAATGTTCAATCCTCAATCCTCAATTCTCAATCTTCATTCCTCAATACTCACTCTTTAATCCTCAATCCTCAATCCTCAATCCTCAATCTTCAATCCTCAGTCCTCAATACTCAATCCTCAATCCTCAATCCTCAATCCTCAATCATCAATCCTCAACCTTCAATACTCAATCCTCAATCCTCAATCCTCAATCCTCAATCCTCAATCATCAATGCTCAGTCTTCAATCCTCAACACTCAATCTTTAATCATCAATCCTCAATCCTCAATCTTCAATCCTCAATCTTCAATCCACAATCCTCAATCCTCAATTCTCAATCCTCAATCCTCATTCCTCAGACCTCAAACATTAATACTCAACCCTCGGTCCGCGTCCTCAATCCACAACCCTCAATCCTCAATCCTCAATCTACAATCATCAATATTCAGTCTTCAATCCTCAATCCTCAATCCTCGATACTCAATCCTCAATCTTCAATGTTCAACCCTCATTACCCAATCCTCAATCTTCAATCCTCAATCCTCAATCCTCAATCCTCAATTCTCAATCCTCAATCCTCAGTCCTCAGTCCACAAACCTCAATCCTCAACCCTCAGCCCTCATCGTCAATTCTCAATCCTCAATTCTCAATCCTCAATCTTCAATCCTCAATACTCAATCTTCAATCCACAATCCTCAATACACAATCCTCAATCTTCAGTCCTCAGTCCTCAATCCTCAATTCTCAATCCTCAATCCTCAGTCCTCAGTCCTTAAACCTCAATCCTCAACCCTCAGCCCTCATCCTCAATCCTCAATCCTCAATCCTCAATCCTCAATCTTCAATCTTCAATACTCAATCTGCGATCCTCAATCCTCAATCCTCAGTCCTCACACCTCAATTCTGAATCCTCAATACTGAATCCTCAATCTCCAGCCCTCAGTCCTCAACAATCAGGTGACAATCCTGAATCCTCAATAGAATATCTTCAATTCACAGTTTTCAATACACAATACTCAATCTGCAATCTTCAAATCTCTATCCACAAACATCAATTCTCATCATTCAACCCTCAACACTCAGTCCTCAATGTTCAATCCTCAGTCCTCAATTCTCAATCCTCAATCCTCAATTCTCAATCCTCAATCCTCAATAATCATTCTTCAATCCTCAATCCTCAGTCCTCAAACCTCAATTCTGAATCCTCAATCCTGAATCCTCAATCTTCAGCACTCAGTCCTCAACAATCAGTTGACAATCCTCAATCCTCAATAGAATATCCTCAATTCACAGTTTTCAATACTCAATACTCAATCTGCAATCTTCAAACCTCTATCCACAAACATCAGTTCTCATCACTGAACCCTCAACACTCAGTCCTCAATGCTCAATACTCAATCTTCAATCCACAATCCTCAATCGTTAAACTTCAATCCTCAATACTCAATCTTCAATCCTCCATCCTCAATCCTCAATCCTCAATCCTCATTCTTCAATCCTCAATACCCAATCCTCTATCTTCAGTCCTCAATCCTCAATCCTCAATTCTCAATCCTCAGTCCTCAGTCCTCAGTCCTTAAACCTCAATCCTCAACCCTCAGCCCTCATCCTCAATCCTCAATCCTCAATCCTCAATACTCAATCTTCAATCCTCAATCCTCAATACTCAATCTTCAATCCTCAATCCTCAATCCTCAGTCCTCAAACATCAATTCTGAATCCTCAATCCTGAATCCTCAATCTTCAGCCCTCAGTCCTCAACAATCAGGTGACAATCCTCAATCCTCAATAGAATATCTTCAATTCACAGTTTTCAATACACAATACTCAATCTGCAATCTTCAAATCTCTATCCACAAACATCAATTCTCATCACTCAACACTCAATACTCAGTCCTCAATGTTCAATCCTCAATCCTCAATTCTCAATCTTCATTCCTCAATACACACTCTTTAATCCTCAATCCTCAATCCTCAATCTTCAATCCTCAGTCCTCAATACTCAATCCTCAATCCTCAATCCTCAATCCTCAATCATCAATCCTCAACCTTCAGTACTCAATCCTCAATCCTCAATCCTCAATCCTCTATCCTCAATCATCAATGCTCAGTCTTCAATCCTCAACACTCAATCTTTAATCATCAATCCTCAATCCTCAATCTTCAATCCTCAATCCTCAATCCTGAATCCTCAATCCTCAAACCTCAATCCTCAATCCTCAATCCTCAATATTCAATCCTCAATACTCAATCTTCAATCCTCGATCCTCATTCCTAAATCCTCAGTCCTCATTCTTCAATCCTCAATCCTCAATCCTCAATCCTCAATCCTCAATCCTCAATCCTCAATCCTCAATCCTCAATCTTCAATCCTCAATACTAAATCTTTAATCCTCAATCCTCAATCCTCTATACTCAATCCTCAATCCTCAGTCCTCAATCCTCAATCTTCAATCCTCAACACTCAATCTTCAATCCTCAATCCTCAATCCTCAATTCTCAATCCTCATTCTTCAATCCTCATTACCCAATCCACAATCCTCATTCCTCAATCCTCAATCCTCAATTCTCAACCCTCAATCCTCAATAATCATTCTTGAATCCTCAATCCTCAGTCTTCAAACCTCAATTCTGAATCCTCAATCCTGAATCCTCAATCTTCAGGCCTCAGTCGTCAGCAATCAGTTGACAATCCTCAATCCTCAATAGAATATCCTCAATTCACAGTTTTCAATACTCAATACTCAATCTGCAATCTTCAAACCTCTATCCACAAACATCAATTCTCATCACTCAACCCTCAACACTCAGACCTCAATGTTAAATCCTCAATCCTCAATTCTCTATCTTCAATCCTCAATACTGAATCTTCAACACTCAATCCTCAATCCTCAATCCTCAATCCTCAAACCTCAGTCCTCATCCTCAATTCTCAATTCTCAATCCTCAATCCTCAATCCTCAACCCTCTATTTTCAATCCTAAATAATCAATCTCCAATACTAGATCCTCAATCCCCAATCCTCAATCCTCAATACCCAATCCTAAATCTTCAATCCTCAATCCTCAATTATCAATTCTCAATCCTCAATCCTCAGTTCTCAGTCCTCAAACCTCAATCCTCAACCCTCAGTCCACGTCCACAAACCCCAACCCTCAATCCTCAATCCTCAATCTTCAATCCTCAATACTCAATCTTCAATCCACAATCCTCAATCTTCAATCCTCAATACTAAATCTTTAATCCTCAATCCTCAATCCTCTATACTCAATCCTCAATCCTCAGTCCTCAATCCTCAATCTTCAATCCTCAACACTCAATCTTCAATCCTCAATCCTCAATCCTCAATTCTCAATCCTCATTCTTCAATCCTCATTACCCAATCCACAATCCTCATTCCTCAATCCTCAATCCTCAATTCTCAACCCTCAATCCTCAATAATCATTCTTCAATCCTCAATCCTCAGTCTTCAAACCTCAATTCTGAATCCTCAATCCTGAATCCTCAATCTTCAGGCCTCAGTCCTCAGCAATCAGTTGACAATCCTCAATCCTCAATAGAATATCCTCAATTCACAGTTTTCAATACTCAATACTCAATCTGCAATCTTCAAACCTCTATCCACAAACATCAATTCTCATCACTGAACCCTCAACACTCAGTCCTCAATGTTCAATACTCAATCTTCAACCCACAATCCTCAATCGTCAATCTTCAATCCTCAATACTCAATCTTCAATCCTCTATCCTCAATCCTCAATCCTCAATCCTCATTCTTCAATCCTCAATACCCAATCCTCAATCTTCAATCCTCAATCCTCAATCCTCAATTCTCAATCCTCAATCCTCAGTCCTCAGTCCTTAAACCTCAATCCTCAACCCTCAGCCCTCACCCTCAATCCTCAATCCTCAATCCTCAATCCTCAATCTTCAATCCTCAATACTCAATCTTCAATCCTCAATCCTCCATCCTCAGTCCTCAAACCTCAATTCTGAATCCTCAACCCTGAAACCTCAATCTTCAGCCCTCAGTCCTCAACAATCAGGTTACAATCCTCAATCCTCAATGGAATATCCTCAATTCACAGTTTTCAATACACAATACTCATTCTGCAATCTTCAAATCTCTATCCACAAACATCAATTCTCACCACTCAACCCTCAACACTCAGTCCTCAATGTTCAATCCTCAATCCTCAATTCTCAATCTTCAATCCTCAATACTCAATCTTTAATCCTCAATCCTCAATCCTCAATCTTCAATCCTCAGTCCTCAATACTCAATCCTCAATCCTCATCCTCAACCCTCAATCATCAATCCTCAACCTTCAATACTCAATCCTCAATCCTCAATCCTAAATCCTCAATCCTCAATCATCAATCCTCAATCTTCAATCCTCAACACTCAATCTTTAATCATCAATCCTCAATCCTCAATCTTCAATCCTCAATCCTCAATCCTGAATCCTCAATCCTCAATCCTCAATCCTCAATCCTCAATCCTCAATCTTCAATCCTCAATACTCAATCTTCAATCCTCAATCTTCAATCCTCAATCCTCAATCCTCAATCCTCAATATTCAACACACAACCCTCAACCACCAATCCTCAATACTCAACCATCAATCCTCAATTCCTAATACTCAATAGTGTATCCTGAATTCTCATGGTTCAATACTCAATCCACAATGTTCAATAATCATATCTCAATCCTCAAACATCAATTCTCAACACTCAATCCTCAACACTCAGTCCACTCTTTTCAATCCTCCAACCTCAACCCTCAATCCTGAAGCGTCAATCCTCAATCCTCAACCCTCAATCCTCAGTCCTTAAACCTCAATCCCGATTCCTCAATCCTGAATCCTCAATATTTAGCCCTCAGTCCTCAACAATCAATTGTCAATCCTCAATCCTCAATAGAATATCCTCAATTCACAGTTTTCAATTGTCAATCCCCATTCTTCAATCTTCAAATCTCAATCCACAAACATCAATTCCCATCACTCAACCCTCAACACTATGTCCTCAATCTTCAATCCTCAATCCTCAATCCTCAACCTTCAATCCACAATACTCAATCTTCAATCCTCAATTCTCAATCCTCAATCCTCAATTCTCAGACCTCAAACATCAATACTCAACCCTCAGTCCTCGTCCTCAATCCACAACCCTCAATCCTCAATCCTCAACCTTCAATCATCAATATTCAATCTTCAATCCTCAATCCTCAATCCTCGATCCTCAATCCTCAATCCTCAATGTTCAATCCTCAATACCCAATCCTCAATCTTCAGTCCTCAATCCTCAATCCTCAGTTCTCAATCCTCAATCCTCAGTCCTCAGTCCTTAAACCTTAATCCTCAACCCTCAGCCCTCATCCTCAATCCACAATCCTCAATCCTCAATCCTCAATCCTCAATCTTCAATCCTCGATACTCAATCTTCAATCCTCAATCCTCAGTCCTCAAACCTCAATTCTGAATCCCCAATCCTGATTCCTCAATCTTCAGCCCTCAGTCCTCAACTATCAGTTGTCAACCCTGAATCCTCAATAGAATATCCTCAATTCACAGTTTTCAATACTCAATACTCAATCTGCAATCTTCAAACCTCTATCCACAAACATCAATTCTCATCACTCAACCCTCAAGACTCAGTCCTCAACGTTCAATCCTCAATCCTCAATCCACAATCCTCAATCGTCAATCTTCAATCCTCAATCCACAGTTCTCAATCTTCAATCCTCAATGCTCATTCCTAAATCCTCAATCCTCAGTCCTCAATCCTCAATCTTCAATCCTCAATCCTCAATCCTCAATCCTCAATATTCAACACACAACCCTCAACCACCAATCCTCAATACTCAACCATCAATCCTCAATTCTCAATACTCAATAGTGTATCCTGAATTCTCATGGTTCAATACCCAACGCACAATATTCAATAATCAAATCTCAATCCTCAAACATCAATTCTCAACACTCAATCCTCAACACTCAGTCCACCCTTTTCAATCCTCCATCCTCAACCCCCAATCCTCAAGCGTCAGTACTCAATCCTCAAACCTCAACCCTCAGTACTCAGTCCATAAACCTCAATCCCGAATCCTCAATCCTGACTCCTCAATCTTTAGCCCTCAGTCCTCAACAATCAATCGTCAATCCCCAATCCTCAATAGAATATCCTCAATTCACAGTTTTCAATACTCAATCCCCATTCTTCATTCTTCAAATCTCAATCCACAAACATCAATTCCCATCACTCAACCCTCAACACTAAGTCCTCAATCTTCAATCCTCAACCCTCAGCCCTCATCCTCAATCCTCAATCCTCAATCCTCAATCCTCACTCTTCAATCCTCAATACTCAATCTTCAATCCTCAATCCTCAATCCTCAGTCCTCAAACCTCAATTCTGAATCCTCAATCCTGAATCCTCAATCTTCAGCCCTCAGTCCTCAACAATCAGGTGACAATCCTCAATCCTCAATAGAATATCTTCAATTCACAGTTTTCAATACACAATACTCAACCTGCAATATTCAAGTCTCTATCCACAAACATCAATTCTCATCACTCAACCCTCAACACTCAATCCTCAATGTTCAATCCTCAATCCTCAATCCTCAATACCCAATCATCAATGCTCAGTCTTCAATCCTCAACACTCAATCTTTAATCATCAATCCTCAATCCTCAATCTTCAATCCTCAATCCTCAATCCTCAAACCTCAATCCTCAATCCTCAATCCTCAATATTCAATCCTCAAAACTCAATCTTCAATCTTCGATCCTCATTCCTAAATCCTCAGTCCTCATTCTTCAATCCTCAATACCCAATCCTCAATCTTCAATCCTCAGTCCTCAATCCTCAATTCTCAATCCTCAATCCTCAATCTTCTGACCTCAAACATCAGTAATCAACCCTCAGTCCTCGTCCTCAATCCACAACCCTCAGTCCTCAATCCTCAATCTTCAATCATCAATATTCAATCTTCAATCCTCCACCCTCAATCCTCGATCCTCAATCCTCAATCCTCAATGTTCAATCCTCAATACCCAATCCTCAATCTTCAATCCTCAATCCTCAATCCTCAATCCTCAATTCTCAATCCTCAATCCTCAGTCCTCAGTCCTCAAACCTCAACCCTCAATCCGCAGCCCTCATCGTCAATTCTCAATCCTCAATCCTCAATCCTCAATCTTCAATCCTCAATACTCAATCTTCAATCCACAATCCTCAATCTTCAATCCTCAATACTCAATCTTCAATCCTCAATCCTCAATCCTCAATACTCAATCCTCAATCCTCAGTCCTCAATCCTCAATCTTCTACCTCAATACTCAATCTTCAATCCTCAATCCTCAATCTTCAATCCACAATCCTCGATCGTCAAACTTCAATCCTCAATACTCAATCTTCAATCCTCTATCCTCAATCCTCAATCCTCAATCCTCATTCTTCAATCCTCAATACCCAATCCTCAATCTTCAATCCTCAATCCTCAATCCTCATTCCTCAATTCTCAATCCTCAATCCTCAGTCCTCAGTCCTCAAACCTCAATCCTCAACCCTCAGCCCTCATCGTCAACTCTCAATCCTCAATCCTCAATCCTCAATCTTCAATCCTCAATACTCAATCTTCAATTCACAATCCTCAATCTTCAATCCTCAATGCTCAATCTTCAATCCTCAATCCTCAATCCTCAATACTCAATCCTCAATCCTCAGTCCTCAATCCTCAATCTTCTACCTCAATACTCAATCTTCAATCCTCAATCCTCAATCTTCAATCCACAATCCTCAATCGTCAAACTTCAATCCTCAATACTCAATCTTCAATCCTCTATCCTCAATCCTCAATCCTCAATCCTCATTCTTCAATCCTCAATACCCAACCCTCAATCTTCAGTCCTCAATCCTCAATCCTCAATTCTCAATCCTCAATCCTCAGTCCTCAGTCCTTAAACCTTAATCCTCAACCCTCAGCCCTCATCCTCAATCCTCAATCCCCAATCCTCAATCCTCAATCTTCAATCTTCAATACTCAATCTTCAATCCTCAATCCTCAATCCTCAGTCCTCAAACCTCAATTCTGAATCCTCAATACTGAATCCTCAATCTTCAGCCCTCAGTCCTCAACAATCAGGTGACAATCCTCAATCCTCAATAGAATATCTTCAATTCACAGCTTTCAATACACAATCCTCAATCTTCAATCTTCAAATGTCCATCCACAAACATCAATTCTCATCACTCAACCTTCAACACTCAGTCCCCAATCCTCAATCATCAATCCTCAATCCTCAATCCTCAATCCTCAATCCTCAATCTTCAATCCTCAATACTCAATCTTCAATTCTCAATCCTCAATTCTCAATCCTCAATCTTCAATCCTCAATCCCCAATCCTCAATCCTCAATCCTCATTCTTCAATCCTCAATACCCAATCCTCAATCTTCAATCCTCAATCCTCAATCCTCAATCCTCAATTCTCAATCCTAAGTCCTCAACCCTCAATCCTCAATCCTCAATCGTCAGTCTTCAATCCTCAATACTCAATCTTCAATCCTCAATCCTCAATCCTCAATCCTCAATCCTCATTCTTCAATCCTCAATACGCAATCCTCAATCTTCAATCCTCAATCCTCAATCCTTAATTCTCAACCCTCAATCCTCAGTCCTCAGCCCTCAAACCACAATCCTCAACCTTCAGCCCTCATCCTGGATCCTCAATCCTCAATCCTCAATCCTCAATCTTCAATCCTCGATACTCAGTCTTCAATCCTCAATCCTCAGTCCTCAAACCTCAATTCTGAATCCCCAATCATGATTCCTCAATCTTCAGCCCTCAGTCCTCAAAAATCAGTTGTCAACCCTGAATCCTCAATAGAGTATCTTCAATTCACAGTTTTCAATACACAATCCTCAATCTTCAATCTTCAAATGTCCATCCACAAACATCAATTCTCATCACTCAACCTTCAACACTCAGTCCCCAATCCTCAATCTTCAATCCTCAATACTCAATCTTCAATCCTCAATCTTCAATCCTCAATCCTCAATCCTCAATCCTCAATATTCAACACACAACCCTCAACCACCAATCCTCAATACTCAACCATCAATCCTCCATTCCTAATACTCAATAGTGTATCCTGAATTCTCATGGTTCAATACTCAATCCACAATGTTCAATAATCAAATCTCAATCCTCAAACATCAATTCTCAACACTCAATCCTCAACACTCAGTCCAATCTTTTCAATCCTCCAACCTCAACCCTCAATCCTCAATCCTCAATCCTCAACCCTCTATTTTCAATCCTAAATAATCAATCTCCAATACTAGATCCTCAATCCCCAATCCTCAATCCTCAATACCCAATCCTAAATCTTCAATCCTCAATCCTCAATTATCAATTCTCAATCCTCAATCCTCAGTTCTCTGCCCTCAAACCTCAATCCTCAGCCCTCAGTCCTCGTCCACAAACCCCAACCCTCAATCCTCAATCCTCAATCTTCAATCCTCAATACTCAATCTTCAATCCACAATCCTCAATCTTCAATCCTCAATACTCAATCTTTAATCCTCAATCCTCAATCCTCAATACTCAATCCTCAATCCTCAGTCCTCAATCCTCAATCTTCAATCCTCAACACTCAATCTTCAATCCTCAATCCTCAATCCTCAATTCTCAATCCTCATCCTTCAATCCTCATTACCCAATCCACAATCCTCATTCCTCAATCCTCAATCCTCAATTCTCAACCCTCAATCCTCAATAATCATTCTTCAATCCTCAATCCTCAGTCTTCAAACCTCAATTCTGAATCCTCAATCCTGAATCCTCAATCTTCAGGCCTCAGTCCTCAGCAATCAGTAGACAATCCTCAATCCTCAATAGAATATCCTCAATTCACAGTTTTCAATACTCAATACTCAATCTGCAATCTTCAAACCTCTATCCACAAACATCAATTCTCATCACTGAACCCTCAACACTCAGTCCTCAATGTTCAATACTCAATCTTCAACCCACAATCCTCAATCGTCAATCTTCAATCCTCAATACTCAATCTTCAATCCTCTATCCTCAATCCTCAATCCTCATTCTTCAATCCTCAATACCCAATCCTCAATCTTCAATCCTCAATCCTCAATCCTCAATTCTCAATCCTCAATCCTCAGTCCTCAGTCCTTAAACCTCAATCCTCAACCCTCAGCCCTCATCCTCAATCCTCAATCCTCAATCCTCAATCCGCAATCTTCAATCCTCAATACTCAATCTTCAATCCTCAATCCTCCATCCTCAGTCCTCAAACCTCAATTCTGAATCCTCAACCCTGAAACCTCAATCTTCAGCCCTCAGTCCTCAACAATCAGGTTACAATCCTCAATCCTCAATGGAATATCCTCAATTCACAGTTTTCAATACACAATACTCATTCTGCAATCTTCAAATCTCTATCCACAAACATCAATTCTCACCACTCAACAATCAACACTCAGTCCTCAATGTTCAATCCTCAATCCTCAATTCTCAATCTTCAATCCTCAATACTCAATCTTTAATCCTCAATCCTCAATCCTCAATCTTCAATCCTCAGTCCTCAATACTCAATCCTCAATCCTCATCCTCAACCCTCAATCATCAATCCTCAACCTTCAATACTCAATCCTCAATCCTCAATCCTAAATCCTCAATCCTCAATCATCAATCCTCAATCTTCAATCCTCAACACTCAATCTTTAATCATCAATCCTGAATCCTCAATCTTCAATCCTCAATCTTCAATCCTGAATCCTCAATCCTCAATCCTCAATCCTCAATCCTCAATCCTCAATCTTCAATCCTCAATACTCAATCTTCAATCCTCAATCTTCAATCCTCAATCCTCAATCCTCAATCCTCAATATTCAACACACAACCCTCAACCACCAATCCTCAATACTCAACCATCAATCCTCAATTCCTAATACTCAATAGTGTATCCTGAATTCTCATGGTTCAATACTCAATCCACAATGTTCAATAATCAAATCTCAATCCTCAAACATCAATTCTCAACACTCAATCCTCAACACTCAGTCCAATCTTTTCAATCCTCCAACCTCAACCCTCAGTCCTCAAGCGTCAATCCTCAATCCTCAACCCTCAATCCTCAGTCCTTAAAGCTCAATCCCGATTCCTCAATCCTGAATCCTCAATCTTTAGCCCTCAGTCCTCAACAATCAATTGTCAATCCTCAATCCTCAATAGAATATCCTCAATTCACAGTTTTCAATTGTCAATCCCCATTCTTCAATCTTCAAATCTCAATCCACAAACATCAATTCCCATCACTCAACCCTCAACACTATGTCCTCAATCTTCAATCCTCAATCCTCAACCTTCAATCCTCAATACTCAATCTTCAATCCTCAATTCTCAATCCTCAATCCTCAGACCTCAAACATCAATAGTCAACCCTCAGTCCTCGTCCTCTATCCACAACCCTCAATCCTCAATCCTCAACCTTCAATCATCAATATTCAATCTTCATTCCTCAATCCTCAATCCTCGATCCTCAATCCTCAATCCTCAATGTTCAATCCTCAATACCCAATCCTCAATCTTCAATCCTCAATCCTCAATCCTCATTCCTCAATTCTCAATCCTCAATCCTCAGTCCTCAGTCCTCAAACCTCAATCCTCAACCCTCAGCCCTCATCGTCAACTCTCAATCCTCAATCCTCAATCCTCAATCTTCAATCCTCAATACTCAATCTTCAATCCACAATCCTCAATCTTCAATCCTCAATACTCAATCTTTAATCCTCAATCCTCAATCCTCAATACTCAATCCTCAATCCTCAGTCCTCAATCCTCAATCTTCAATCCTCAACACTCAATCTTCAATCCTCAATCCTCAATCCTCAATTCTCAATCCTCATCCTTCAATCCTCATTACCCAATCCACAATCCTCATTCCTCAATCCTCAATCCTCAATTCTCAACCCTCAATCCTCAATAATCATTCTTCAATCCTCAATCCTCAGTCTTCAAACCTCAATTCTGAATCCTCAATCCTGAATCCTCAATCTTCAGGCCTCAGTCCTCAGCAATCAGTAGACAATCCTCAATCCTCAATAGAATATCCTCAATTCACAGTTTTCAATACTCAATACTCAATCTGCAATCTTCAAACCTCTATCCACAAACATCAATTCTCATCACTGAACCCTCAACACTCAGTCCTCAATGTTCAATACTCAATCTTCAACCCACAATCCTCAATCGTCAATCTTCAATCCTCAATACTCAATCTTCAATCCTCTATCCTCAATCCTCAATCCTCATTCTTCAATCCTCAATACCCAATCCTCAATCTTCAATCCTCAATCCTCAATCCTCAATTCTCAATCCTCAATCCTCAGTCCTCAGTCCTTAAACCTCAATCCTCAACCCTCAGCCCTCATCCTCAATCCTCAATCCTCAATCCTCAATCCTCAATCTTCAATCCTCAATACTCAATCTTCAATCCTCAATCCTCCATCCTCAGTCCTCAAACCTCAATTCTGAATCCTCAACCCTGAAACCTCAATCTTCAGCCCTCAGTCCTCAACAATCAGGTTACAATCCTCAATCCTCAATGGAATATCCTCAATTCACAGTTTTCAATACACAATACTCATTCTGCAATCTTCAAATCTCTATCCACAAACATCAATTCTCACCACTCAACAATCAACACTCAGTCCTCAATGTTCAATCCTCAATCCTCAATTCTCAATCTTCAATCCTCAATACTCAATCTTTAATCCTCAATCCTCAATCCTCAATCTTCAATCCTCAGTCCTCAATACTCAATCCTCAATCCTCATCCTCAACCCTCAATCATCAATCCTCAACCTTCAATACTCAATCCTCAATCCTCAATCCTAAATCCTCAATCCTCAATCATCAATCCTCAATCTTCAATCCTCAACACTCAATCTTTAATCATCAATCCTGAATCCTCAATCTTCAATCCTCAATCTTCAATCCTGAATCCTCAATGCCTCATCCTCAATCCTCAATCCTCAATCCTCAATCTTCAATCCTCAATACTCAATCTTCAATCCTCAATCTTCAATCCTCAATCCTCAATCCTCAATCTCAATATTCAACACACAACCCTCAACCACCAATCCTCAATACTCAACCATCAATCCTCAATTCCTAATACTCAATAGTGTATCCTGAATTCTCATGGTTCAATACTCAATCCACAATGTTCAATAATCAAATCTCAATCCTCAAACATCAATTCTCAACACTCAATCCTCAACACTCAGTCCAATCTTTTCAATCCTCCAACCTCAACCCTCAGTCCTCAAGCGTCAATCCTCAATCCTCAACCCTCAATCCTCAGTCCTTAAAGCTCAATCCCGATTCCTCAATCCTGAATCCTCAATCTTTAGCCCTCAGTCCTCAACAATCAATTGTCAATCCTCAATCCTCAATAGAATATCCTCAATTCACAGTTTTCAATTGTCAATCCCCATTCTTCAATCTTCAAATCTCAATCCACAAACATCAATTCCCATCACTCAACCCTCAACACTATGTCCTCAATCTTCAATCCTCAATCCTCAACCTTCAATCCTCAATACTCAATCTTCAATCCTCAATTCTCAATCCTCAATCCTCAATCCTCAGACCTCAAACATCAATAGTCAACCCTCAGTCCTCGTCCTCAATCCACAACCCTCAATCCTCAATCCTCAACCTTCAATCATCAATATTCAATCTTCATTCCTCAATCCTCAATCCTCGATCCTCAATCCTCAATCCTCAATGTTCAATCCTCAATACCCAATCCTCAATCTTCAATCCTCAATCCTCAATCCTCATTCCTCAATTCTCAATCCTCAATCCTCAGTCCTCAGTCCTCAAACCTCAATCCTCAACCCTCAGCCCTCATCGTCAACTCTCAATCCTCAATCCTCAATCCTCAATCTTCAATCCTCAATACTCAATCTTCAATTCACAATCCTCAATCTTCAATCCTCAATACTCAATCTTCAATCCTCAATCCTCAATCCTCAGTACTCAATCCTCAATCCTCAGTCCTCAATCCTCAATCTTCTACCTCAATACTCAATCTTCAATCCTCAATCCTCAATCTTCAATCCACAATCCTCAATCGTCAAACTTCAATCCTCAATACTCAATCTTCAATCCTCTATCCTCAATCCTCAATCCTCAATCCTCATTCTTCAATCCTCAATACCCAACCCTCAATCTTCAGTCCTCAATCCTCAATCCTCAATTCTCAATCCTCAATCCTCAGTCCTCAGTCCTTAAACCTTAATCCTCAACCCTCAGCCCTCATCCTCAATCCTCAATCCCCAATCCTCAATCCTCAATCTTCAATCTTCAATACTCAATCTTCAATCCTCAATCCTCAATCCTCAGTCCTCAAACCTCAATTCTGAATCCTCAATACTGAATCCTCAATCTTCAGCCCTCAGTCCTCAACAATCAGGTGACAATCCTCAATCCTCAATAGAATATCTTCAATTCACAGCTTTCAATACACAATCCTCAATCTTCAATCTTCAAATGTCCATCCACAAACATCAATTCTCATCACTCAACCTTCAACACTCAGTCCCCAATCCTCAATCATCAATCCTCAATCCTCAATCCTCAATCCTCAATCCTCAATCTTCAATCCTCAATACTCAATCTTCAATTCTCAATCCTCAATTCTCAATCCTCAATCTTCAATCCTCAATCCCCAATCCTCAATCCTCAATCCTCATTCTTCAATCCTCAATACCCAATCCTCAATCTTCAATCCTCAATCCTCAATCCTCAATCCTCAATTCTCAATCCTAAGTCCTCAACCCTCAATCCTCAATCCTCAATCGTCAGTCTTCAATCCTCAATACTCAATCTTCAATCCTCAATCCTCAATCCTCAATCCTCAATCCTCATTCTTCAATCCTCAATACGCAATCCTCAATCTTCAATCCTCAATCCTCAATCCTTAATTCTCAACCCTCAATCCTCAGTCCTCAGCCCTCAAACCACAATCCTCAACCTTCAGCCCTCATCCTGGATCCTCAATCCTCAATCCTCAATCCTCAATCTTCAATCCTCGATACTCAGTCTTCAATCCTCAATCCTCAGTCCTCAAACCTCAATTCTGAATCCCCAATCATGATTCCTCAATCTTCAGCCCTCAGTCCTCAACAATCAGTTGTCAACCCTGAATCCTCAATAGAATATCCTCAATTCACAGTTTTCAATACTCAATACTCAATCTGCAATCTTCAAACTTCTATCCACAAACATCAATTCTCATCACTCAACCCTCAAGACTCAGTCCTCAACGTTCAATCCTCAATCCTCAATCCACAATCCTCAATCGTCAATCTTCAATCCTCAATCCCCAGTTCTCAATCTTCAATCCTCAATGCTCATTCCTAAATCCTCAATCCTCAGTCCTCAATCCTCAATCTTCAATCCTCAATCCTCAATCCTCAATCCTCAATATTCAACACACAACCCTCAACCACCAATCCTCAATACTCAACCATCAATCCTCAATTCTCAATACTCAATAGTGTATCCTGAATTCTCATGGTTCAATACCCAATGCACAATATTCAATAATCAAATCTCAATCCTCAAACATCAATTCTCAACACTCAATCCTCAACACTCAGTCCACCCTTTTCAATCCTCCATCCTCAACCCCCAATCCTCAAGCGTCAGTCCTCAATCCTCAAACCTCAACCCTCAGTACTCAGTCCATAAACCTCAATCCCGAATCCTCAATCCTGACTCCTCAATCTTTAGCCCTCAGTCCTCAACAATCAATCGTCAATCCCCAATCCTCAATAGAATATCCTCAATTCACAGTTTTCAATACTCAATCCCCATTCTTCAATCTTCAAATCTCAATCCACAAACATCAATTCCCATCACTCAACCCTCAACACTAAGTCCTCAATCTTCAATCCTCAACCCTCAGCCCTCATCCTCAATCCTCAATCCTCAATCCTCAATCCTCAATCTTCAGCCCTCAGTCCTCAACAATCAGGTGACAATCCTCAATCCTCAATAGAATATCTTCAATTCACAGTTTTCAATACACAATCCTCAATCTGCAATATTCAAGTCTCTATCCACAAACATCAATTCTCATCACTCAACCCTCAACACTCAGTCCTCAATGTTCAATCCTCAATCCTCAATCCTCAATCACCAATCATCAATGCTCAGTCTTCAATCCTCAACACTCAATCTTTAATCATCAATCCTCAATCCTCAATCTTCAATCCTTAATCCTCAATCCTGAATCCTCAATCCTCAAACCTCAATCCTCAATCCTCAATCCTCAATATTCAATCCTCAAAACTCAATCTTCAATCCTCGATCCTCATTCCTAAATCCTCAGTCCTCATTCTTCAATCCTCAATACCCAATCCTCAATCTTCAATCCTCAGTCCTCAATCCTCAATTCTCAATCCTCAATCCTCAATCTTCTGACCTCAAACATCAATAATCAACCCTCAGTCCTCGTCCTCAATCCACAACCCTCAGTCCTCGATCCTCAATCTTCAATCATCAATATTCAATCTTCAATCCTCAACCCTCAATCCTCGATCCTCAATCCTCAATCCTCAATGTTCAATCCTCAATACCCAATCCTCAATCTTCAATCCTCAATCCTCAATCCTCAATCCTCAATTCTCAATCCTCAATCCTCAGTCCTCAGTCCTCAAACCTCAACCCTCAATCCGCAGCCCTCATCGTCAATTCTCAATCCTCAATCCTCAATCCTCAATCTTCAATCCTCAATACTCAATCTTCAATCCACAATCCTCAATCTTCAATCCTCAATACTCAATCTTGAATCCTCAATCCTCAATCCTCAATACTCAATCCTCAATTCTCAGTCCTCAATCCTCAATCTTCTACCTCAATACTCAATCTTCAATCCTCAATCCTCAATGTTCAATCCACAATCCTCGATCGTCAAACTTCAATCCTCAATACTCAATCTTCAATCCTCTATCCTCAATCCTCAATCCTCAACCCTCATTCTTCAATCCTCACTACCCAATCCTCAATCTTCAGTCCTCAATCCTCAATCCTCAATTCTCAATCCTCAATCCTCAGTCCTCAGTCCTTAAACCTCAATCCTCAACCCTCAGCCCTCATCCTCAATCCTCAATCCTCAATCCTCAATCCTCAATCTTCAATCTTCAATACTCAATCTTCAATCCTCAATCCTCAATCCTCAGTCCTCAAACCTCAATTCTGAATCCTCAATGCTGAATCCTCAATCTTCAGCCCTCAGTCCTCAACAATCAGGTGACATTCCTGAATCCTCAATAGAATATCTTCAATTCACAGTTTTCAATACACAATACTCAATCTGCAATCTTCAAATCTCTATCCAGAAACATCAATTCTAATCACTCAACCCTCAACACTCAGTCCTCAATGTTCAATCCTCAATCCTCAATTCTCAATCCTCAATCCTCAATTCTCAATCCTCAATCCTCAATAATCATTCTTCAATCCTCAATCCTCAGTCCTCAAACCTCAATTCTGAATCCCCAATCCTGAATCCTCAATCTTCAGCACTCAGTCCTCAACAATCAGTTGACAATCCTCAATCCTCAATAGAATATCCTCAATTCACAGTTTTCAATACTCAATACTCGATCTGCAATCTTCAAACCTCTATCCACAAACATCAATCCTCATCACTGAACCCTCAACACTCAGTCCTCAATGCTCAATACTCAATCTTCAATCCACAATCCTCAATCGTTAAACTTCAATCCTCAATACTCAATCTTCAATCCTCCATCCTCAATCCTCAATCCTCAATCCTCATTCTTCAATCCTCAATACCCAATCCTCAATCTTCAGTCCTCAATCCTCAATCCTCAATTCTCAATCCTCAGTCCTCAGTCCTCAGTCCTTAAACCTCAATCCTCAACCCTCAGCCCTCATCCTCAATCTTCAATCCTCAATCCTCAATCCTCAATCTTCAATCCTCAATACTCAATCTTCAATCCTCAATCCTCAATCCTCAGTCCTCAAACCTCAATTCTGAATCCTCAATCCTGAATCCTCAATCTTCAGCCCTCAGTTCTCAACAATCAGGTGACAATCCTCAATCCTCAATAGAATATCTTCAATTCACAGTTTTCAATACACAATACTCAATCTGCAATCTTCAAATCTCTATCCACAAACATCAATTCTCATCACTCAACACTCAACACTCAGTCCTCAATGTTCAATCCTCAATCCTCAATTCTCAATCTTCATTCCTCAATACTCACTCTTTAATCCTCAATCCTCAATCCTCAATCTTCAATCCTCAGTCCTCAATACTCAATCCTCAATCCTCAATCCTCAATCCTCAATCATCAATCCTCAACCTTCAGTACTCAATCCTCAATCCTCAATCCTCAATCCTCAATCCTCAATCATCAATGCTCAGTCTTCAATCCTCAACACTCAATCTTTAATCATCAATCCTCAATCCTCAATCTTCAATCCTCAATCCTCAATCCTGAATCCTCAATCCTCAAACCTCAATCCTCAATCCTCAATCCTCAATATTCAATCCTCAATACTCAATCTTCAATCCTCGATCCTCATTCCTAAATCCTCAGTACTCATTCTTCAATCCTCAATACCCAATCCTCAATCTTCAATCCTCAATCCTCAATCCTCAATTCTCAATCCTCAATCCTCATTCCTCAGACCTCAAACATTAATACTCAACCCTCAGTCCGCGTCCTCAATCCACAACTCTCAATCCTCAATCCTCAATCTACATTCATCAATATTCAATCTTCAATCCTCAATCCTCAATCCTCGATACTCAATCCTCAATACTCAATGTTCAACCCTCAATACCCAATCCTCAATCTTCAATCCTCAATCCTCAATCCTCAGTCCTCAATTCTCAATCCTCAATCCTCAGTCCTCAGTCCTCAAACCTCAATCCTCAACCCTCAGCCTTCACCGTCAATTCTCAATCCTCAATTCTCAATCCTCAATCTTCAATCCTCAATACTCAATCTTCAATCCACAATCCTCAATCTTCAATCCTCAATACTCAATCTTCAATCCTCAATCCTCAATCCTCAATACTCAATCCTCAATCCTCAGTCCTCAATCCTGAATCTTCAATCCTCAATCCTCAATCTACAATCATCAATATTCAATCTTCAATCCTCAGTCCTCAATCCTCGATACTCAATCCTCAATCCTCAATGTTCAATCCTCAATACCCAATCCTTAATCTTCAATCCTCAATCCTCAATCCTCAATCCTCAATTCTCAATCCTCAATCCTCAGTCCTCAGTCCTCAAACCTCAAACCTCAACCCTCAGCCCTCATCGTCAATTCTCAGTCCTCAATTCTCAATCCTCAATCTTCAATCCTCAATACTCAATCTTCAATCCTCAATCCTCAATCCTCAATCCTCAATCCTCAATCCTCAATCCTCAATACTCAATCTTCAATCCTCAATCCTCAGTCCTCAAACCTCAATTCTGAATCCTCAATCCTGAATCCTAAATCTTCAGCCCTCAGTCCTCAACAATCAGTTGCCAATCATCAATCCTCAATATTATATCCTCAATTCACAGTCTTCAATACTCAATACTCAATCTGCAATCTTCGAATATGCATATCTCTATCCACAAACGTCAATTCTCATCACTCAACCCTCAACACTCAGACCTCAATGTTAAATCCTCAATCCTCAATTCTCTATCTTCAATCCTCAATACTGAATCTTCAACACTCAATCCTCAATCCTCAATCCTCAATCCTCAAACCTCAGTCCTCATCCTCAATTCTCAATTCTCAATCCTCAATCCTCAATCCTCAACCCTCTATTTTCAATCCTAAATAATCAATCTCCAATACTAGATCCTCAATCCCCAATCCTCAATCCTCAATACCCAATCCTAAATCTTCAATCCTCAATCCTCAATTATCAATTCTCAATCCTCAATCCTCAGTTCTCTGTCCTCAATCCTCAATACTCAATCCTCAACCTTCAATCCTCAATACTCAATCTTCAATAATCAATCCTCAATTCTCAATCCTCAATGCAAAATCCTCAATCGTCAATACTCAATCCCCAATCCTCAATCTTCAATCCTCAAACCTCAATCCTCAACCCTCAATCCTCAATCCTCAATCCTCAATCCTCAATCCTCAATCCTCACTCGTCAGTCTTCAATCCTCAATACTCAATCTTCAATCCTCAATCCTCAATCCTCAATCCTCAATCCTCAATCCTCAATCCTCAAACCTCAATCTTCAATCCTCAATACTCAGTCTACAATCTTCAATCCTCAATCCTCAATCCTAAATCCTCATTCTTCAATCCTCAATCCTCAATCCTCAATCCTCAATCCTCAATCTTCAATCCTCAATACTCAATCTTCTATCCTCAATCCTCAATCCTCAATCCTCAATCCTCATTCTTCAATCCTCAACACCCAATCCTCAATCTTCAGTCCTCAATCCTCAATCCTCAATCCTCAATTCTCAATCCTGAATCCTCAATCCTCAGACCTCAAACATCAATACTAAACCCTCTGTCCTCGTCCTCAATCCACAAACCTCAATCCTCGATCCTCAATACTCAATCATCAATATTCAATCTTCAATCCTCAATCCCCAATCCTCAATACTCAATCCTCAATCCTCAATGTTCAATCCTCAATACCCAATCCTCAATTTTCAATCCTCAATCCTCAATCCTCAACACTCAGTCCCCAATCCTCAATCTTCAATCCTCAATCCTCAATCCTCAATCCTCAATCCTCAATCCTCGTTCTTCAATCCTCAATCCTGAATCCTCAATCCTCAGACCTCAAACATCAATACTAAACCCTCTGTCCTCGTCCTCAATCCACAACCCTCAATCCTCGATCCTCAATATTCAATCATCAATATTCAATCTTCAATCCTCAATCCTCAATCCTCAATACTCAATCCTCAATCCTCAATGTTCAATCCTCAATACCCAATCCTCAATCCTCAATCCTCAATCCTCAATCCTCGTTCATCAATCCTCAATACCCAATCCTGAATCTTCAATCCTCAATCCTCAATCCTCAATTCTCAACCCTCGATCCTCAGGCCTCAGTCCTCAAACCTCAATCCTCAATCCTCACTCCTCAATCCAAATCCTCAATCCTCAATCTTCAATCCTCAATCCTCAATCCTCAATTCTCAACCCTCAATCCTCAGTCCTCAGTCCTCAGACCTCAATTCTGAATCCTCAATCGTGCATCCTCAATCTTCAGCCCTCAGTCCTCAACAATCAGTTGTCAATCCTCAATCCCCAATAGAATATCCTCAATTCACAGATTTCAATACTCAATACTCAATCTGCAATCTTCAAATCTCTATCCACAAACATCAATTCACATCACTCAACCCTGAACGCTCTGTCCTCAATGTTCAGTCCTCAATCCTCAATTCTCAATCTTCAATCCTCAATACTGAATCTTCAATCCTCAATCCTCAATCCTCAATCCTCACTCCTCAATCCACAATCCTCAATCCTCAATCTTCAATCCTCAATACTCAATCTTCTATCCTCATTCCTCAATCCTCAATCCTCAATCCTCATTCTTCAATCCTCGACACCCAATCCTCAATCTTCAGTCCTCAAACCTCAATCCACAATCCTCAATTCTCAATCCTGAATCCTCAATCCTCAGACCTCAAACATCAATACTAAACCCTCTGTCCTCGTCCTCAATCCACAACACTCAATCCTCGTTCATCAATCCTCAATACCCAATCCTGAATCTTCAATCCTCAATCCTCAATCCTCAATTCTCAACCCTCGATCCTCAGGCCTCAGTCCTCAAACCTCAATCCTCAATCCTCACTCCTCAATCCACAATCCTCAATCCTCAATCTTCAATCCTCAATCCTCAATCCTCAATTCTCAACCCTCAATCCTCAGTCCTCAGTCCTCAGACCTCAATTCTGAATCCTCAACCCTGAATCCTCAATCTTCAGCCCTCAGTCCTCAACAATCAGTTGTCAATCCTCAATCCTCAGTAGAATATCCTCAATTCACAGGTCTCAATACTCAATACTCAACCTGCAATCTTCAAATCTCTATCCACAAACATCAATTCTCATCACTCAACCCTCAACACTCAGTCCCCAATCCTCAATCTTCAATCCTCAATCCTCAATCCACAGTTCTCAATCCTCAATCTTCAATCGTCAATACTCAATCTTCAATTCTAAATCCTCAATCCTCGGTCCTCAATCCTCAATCGTCAATCTCCAATCATGAATACTCAACCTTCAATCCTCAATCCTCAATCCGCAATCCTCAATCCTCATTCCTCATTCTTCAATCCTCAATACCCAATCCTCAATCTTCAATCCTCAATCCTCAATCCTCAATTCTCAACCCTCGATCCTCAGTCCTCAGTCCTCAAACCTCAATTCTGAATCCTCAATCGTGCATCCTCAATCTTCAGCCCTCAGTCCTCAACAATCAGTTGTCAATCCTCAATCCCCAATAGAATATCCTCAATTCACAGTTTTCAATAGTGAATACTCAATCTGCAATCTTCAAATCTCTATCCACAAACATCAATTCTCATCACTCAACCCTGAACGCTCTGTCCTCAATGTTCAATCCTCAATCCTCAATTCTCAATCTTCAATCCTCAATACTGAATCTTCAATCCTCTATCCTCAATCCTCAATCCTCACTCCTCAATCCACAATCCTCAATCCTCAATCTTCAATCCTCAATCCTCATTCTGCAATCCTCAATACTCAATCCTCAATCTTCAATCCTCAATCCTCAATCCTCAATCCTCAATCCTCAATCCTCAATCCTCAATCCTCATTCTTCAATCCTCAATACCCAATCCTCAATCTTCAATCCTCAATCCTCAATCCTCAATTCTCGATCCTCAATCCTCAATCCTCAGTCCTCAGTCCTGAAACTTCAATCCTCAGCCGTCAGCCCTCATCCTCAATCCTCGATCCTCAATACTCAATCCTCAACCTTCAATCCTCAATACTCAATCTTCAATAATCAATCCTCAATTCTCAATCCTCAATGCTCAATCCTCAATCGTCAATACTCAATCCCCAATCCTCACTCTTCAATCCTCAATCCTCAATCCTCAACCCTCAATCCTCAATCCTCAATCCTCAATCCTCAATCGTCAGTCTTCAATCCTCAATACTCAATCTTCAATCCTCAATCCTCAATCCTCAATCCTCAAACCTCAATCTTCAATCCTCAATACTCAGTCTACAATCTTCAATCCTCAATCCTCAATCCTAGGTCCTCATTCTTCAATCCTCAATACCCAATCCTCAATCTTCAGTCCTCAATCCTCAATCCTCAATTCTCAATCCTCAAACCTCAATCCTCAGACCACAAACATCAATATTCAACCCTCAGTCCTCGTCCTCAATCCACAAGCATCAATCGTCAACCTCAATCTTCAATCATCAATACCCAATCTTCAATCCTCAATCCTCAATCCTCAATCCTCAGACCTCAAACATCAATATTCAACCCTCAGTCCTCGTCCTCAATCCACAACCCTCAATCCTCAATTCTCAATCCTCAATCCTGAATTTTCAACCCTCAATACTCAATCTTCAATCCTCAATCCTCAATCCTCAATCTTCAATCTTCAATCCTCAATACTCAATCTTCTATCCTCAATCCTCAACACTCAATCCTCAATCCTCATTCTTCAATCCTCAACACCCAATCCTCAATCTTCAATCCTCAATTCTCAATCCTCAATCCTCAATTCTCAATCCTCAATCCTCAATCCTCAGACCTCAAACATCAATACTAAGCCCTCAGTCCTCGTCCTCAATCCACAACCCTCAATCCTCGATCCTCAATCTTCAATCATCAATATTCAATCTTCAATCCTCAATCATCAATCCTCAACACTCAATCCTCAATACTCAATGTTCAATCCTCAATACTCAATCTTCTATCCTCAATCCTCAATCCTCAACACTCAGTCCTCATTCTTCAATCCTCAACACCCAATCCTCAATCTTCAATCCTCAATCCTCAATCCTCAATCCTCAATTATCAATCCTCAATCCTCAATCCTCAGACCTCAAACATCAATACTAAACCCTCAGTCCTCGTCCTCAATCCACAACCCTCAATCCTCGATCCTCAGTCTTCAATCGTCAATATTGAATCTTCAATCCTCAATCCCCAATCCTCAATCCTTAATCCTCAATCTTCAATCCTCAATCCCCAGTCCTCAATCTTCAATCCTCATGCTCAATCCTCAATCCTCAATCCTCAGTCCTCAATCCTCAATCCTCAATCCTCAAACCTCATTCTTCATTCCTCAATACCCAATCCTCAATCTTCAATCCTCAATCCTCAATCCTCAATTCTCAATCCTCAATCCTCAATCCTCAGACCTCAAACATCAATATTCAAACCTCAGTCCTCGTCCTCAATCCGCAACCCTCAATCCTCAATCCCCAATCCTCAATCTTCAATCCTGAATCGTCAGTTCTCAAAACTCAATCCTCAATCCTCAATGTTCAATCCTCAATACCCAATCCTCAATCTTCAGTCCTCAATCCTCAATCCTCAGTCCTCAATCCCCAATCCTCAATCCTCAATCCTCAGTCCTCAAACCTCAATTCTGAATCCTCAATCCTGAATCCTCAATCTTCAGCCCCCAGTCCTCAACAATCAGTTGTCAATCCTCAATCCTCAATATAATATCCTCAATTCACAGGTCTCAATACTCAATACTCAACCTGCAATCTTCAAACCTCTATCCACAAACATCAATTTTCATCACTCAACCCTCAACACTCAGTCCCCAATCCTCAATACCCAATCCTCAATTTTCAATCCTCAATCCTCAATCCTCAACACTCAGTCCCCAATCCTCAATCTTCAATCCTCAATCCTCAATCCTCAATCCTCAATCCTCAATCCTCGTTCTTCAATCCTCAATCCTGAATCCTCAATCCTCAGACCTCAAACATCAATACTAAACCCTCTGTCCTCGTCCTCAATCCACAACCCTCAATCCTCGATCCTCAATTTTCAATCATCAATATTCAATCTTCAATCCTCAATCCTCAATCCTCAATACTCAATCCTCAATCCTCAATGTTCAATCCTCAATACCCAATCCTCAATCCTCAATCCTCAATCCTCAATCCTAGTTCATCAATCCTCAATACCCAATCCTGAATCTTCAATCCTCAATCCTCAATCCTCAATTCTCAACCCTCGATCCTCAGGCCTCAGTCCTCAAACCTCAATCCTCAATCCTCACTCCTCAATCCAAATCCTCAATCCTCAATCTTCAATCCTCAATCCTCAATCCTCAATTCTCAACCCTCAATCCTCAGTCCTCAGTCCTCAGACCTCAATTCTGAATCCTCAATCGTGCATCCTCAATCTTCAGCCCTCAGTCCTCAACAATCAGTTGTCAATCCTCAATCCCCAATAGAATATCCTCAATTCACAGATTTCAATACTCAATACTCAATCTGCAATCTTCAAATCTCTATCCACAAACATCAATTCACATCACTCAACCCTGAACGCTCTGTCCTCAATGTTCAATCCTCAATCCTCAATTCTCAATCTTCAATCCTCAATACTGAATCTTCAATCCTCAATCCTCAATCCTCAATCCTCACTCCTCAATCCACAATCCTCAATCCTCAATCTTCAATCCTCAATACTCAATCTTCTATCCTCATTCCTCAATCCTCAATCCTCAATCCTCATTCTTCAATCCTCGACACCCAATCCTCAATCTTCAGTCCTCAAACCTCAATCCACAATCCTCAATTCTCAATCCTGAATCCTCAATCCTCAGACCTCAAACATCAATACTAAACCCTCTGTCCTCGTCCTCAATCCACAACACTCAATCCTCGTTCATCAATCCTCAATACACAATCCTGAATCTTCAATCCTCAATCCTCAATCCTCAATTCTCAACACTCGATCCTCAGGCCTCAGTCCTCAAACCTCAATCCTCAATCCTCACTCCTCAATCCACAATCCTCGATCCTCAATCTTCAATCCTCAATCCTCAATCCTCAATTCTCAACCCTCAATCCTCAGTCCTCAGTCCTCAGACCTCAATTCTGAATCCTCAACCCTGAATCCTCAATCTTCAGCCCTCAGTCCTCAACAATCAGTTGTCAATCCTCAATCCTCAGTAGAATATCCTCAATTCACAGGTCTCAATACTCAATACTCAACCTGCAATGTTCAAATCTCTATCCACAAACATCAATTCTCATCACTCAACCCTCAACACTCAGTCCCCAATCCTCAATCTTCAATCCTCAATCCTCAATCCACAGTTCTCAATCCTCAATCTTCAATCGTCAATACTCAATCTTCAATTCTAAATCCTCAATCCTCGGTCCTCAATCCTCAATCGTCAATCTCCAATCATGAATACTCAACCTTCAATCCTCAATCCTCAATCCGCAATCCTCAATCCTCATTCCTCATTCTTCAATCCTCAATACCCAATCCTCAATCTTCAATCCTCAATCCTCAATCCTCAATTCTCAACCCTCGATCCTCAGTCCTCAGTCCTCAAACCTCAATTCTGAATCCTCAATCGTGCATCCTCAATCTTCAGCCCTCAGTCCTCAACAATCAGTTGTCAATCCTCAATCCCCAATAGAATATCCTCAATTCACAGTTTTCAATACTCAATACTCAATCTGCAATCTTCAAATCTGTATCCACAAACATCAATTCTCATCACTCAACACTGAACGCTCAGTCCTCAATGTTCAATCCTCAATCCTCAATTCTCAATCTTCAATCCTCAATACTGAATCTTCAATCCTCTATCCTCAATCCACAATCCTCAATCCTCAATTCTCAATCATCAATCCTCAGTAATCAATCCTCAATCTTCAATACTCAATCGTCAATCGTCAGTCCTCAATCCTCAATCCTCAATTCTCGTTCCTCAAACCTCAATCCTCAACCCTCAGTCCTCATCCTCAATTCTCATTTCTCAATCCTCAATCCTCAATCCTCAATCTTCAATCCTCAATAATCAATCTCCAATCCTAGATCCTCAATCCCTAATCCTCAATCCTTAATCCTCAATCTTCAATCCTCAATCCCCAGTCCTGAATCTTCAATCCTCAATGCTCAATCCTCAATCCTCAGCCCTCAGTCCTCAATCCTCAATCCTCAATCCTCAAACCTCATTCTTCATTCCTCAATACCCAATCCTCAATCTTCAATCCTCAATCCTCAATCCACAATTCTCAATCCTCAATCTTCAATCCTCAATACTCAATCTTCAATCCTCTATCCTCAATCCTCGGTCCTCAATCCTCAATCGTCAATCTCCAATCCTGAATACTCAACCTTCAATCCTGAATCGTCAATCCTCAATCCTCAATCCTCAATCCTCATTCTTCAAACCTCAATACCCAATCCACAATCTTCAATCCTCAATCCTCAATTCTCAACCCTCAATCCTCAGTCCTCAGTCCTCAAACTTCAATTCTGAATCCTCAACCCTGCATCCTCAATCTTCAGCCCTCAGTCCTCAACAATCTGTTGTCAACCCCAATCCCCAATAGAATATCCTCAATTCGCAGTTTTCAATACTCAATACTCAATCTGCAATCTTCAAATCTCTATCCACAAACATCAATTCTCATCACTCAACCCTGAACGCTCTGTCCTCAATGTTCAATCCTCAATCCTCAATTCTCAATCTTCAATCCTCAATACTGAATCCTCAATCCTCAATCTTCAAACCTCAATACTCAATCTTCAATCCTCAATCCTCAATCCTCAATCGTCAATCCTCAATCCTCAATCCTCAATCTTCAATCCTCAATACTTAATACTCAATCTTCAATCCTCAATCCTCAATCCTCAATCCTCAATCCTCAATCGTCATTCTTCAATCCTCAACACCCAATCCTCAATCTTCAATCCTCAATCCTCAGTCCTCAATTCTCAATGCTCAATCCTCAATCCTCAGACCTCAAACATCAATACTCAACCCTCAGTCGTCGTACTCAATTCTCAATTCTCAATCCTCAATCCTCAATATTCAATCTTCAATCGTCAATAATCAATCTCCAATCCTAGTTCCTCAATCCCCAATCCTCAATCCTTAATCCTCAATATTCAATCCTCAATCCCCAGTTCTCAATCTTAAATCGTCAATGCTCAATCATCAATCCTCAATCCTCAGTCCTCAATCCTGAATCCTCATCCTCAAACATCAATACTAAACCCTCAGTACACGTCCTCAATCCACGACACTCAATCCTCGATCCTCAATCTTCAATCATAAATATTCAATCTTCAATCCTCAATCCTCAATCCTCAATACTCAATCCTCAATCCTCAATGTTCAATCTTCAATACCCAATCCTCAATCTTCAATCCTCAATCCTCAATCCACAATCCTCAATCCTCAATCTTCAATCCTCAATACTCAATCTTCAATTCTAAATCCTCAATCCTCGGTCCTCAATCCTCAATCGTCAATCTCCAATCCTGAATACTCAACCTTCAATCCTCAATCCTCCATCCTCAATCCTCAATCCTCAATGCTCATTCTTCAATCCTCAATACACAATCCTCAAACTTCAATCCTCAATCCTCAATCCTCATTCTCAACCCTCGATCCTCAGTCCTCAGTCCTCAATCCTCAATGCTCAATCCTTAATCCTAAATCCACAATCTTCAGCCCTCAGTCCTCAACAATCAGTTGTCAATCTTCAATCCTCAATAGAATATCCTCAATTCACAGGTCTCAATACTCAATACTCAGCCTGAAATCTTCAAATCTCTATCCACAAACATCAATTCTCATCACTCAACCCTCAACACTCAGTCCCCAATCGTCAATCTTAAATCCTCAAAACTCAAAACACAATCCACAATCTTCAATCTTCAATCCTCAATCCTCAATCCTCAATCCTCAATCCTCAATCCTCATTCTTCATTCCTCAATACCCAATCCTCAATCTTCAATCCTCAATCCTCAATCCTCAATTCTCAAACCTCAATCCTCAATCCTCAGACCTCAAACATCAATACTCAACCCTCAGTCCTCGTCCTCAATCCTGAATCCTCAATCCTGAATCCTCAATCCTGAATCCTCAATCTTCAGACCTCAGTCCTCAACAATCAGTTGTCAATTCTCAATCCTCAATAGAATATCATCAATTCACAGTTTTCAATACCCAATACTCAATCTGAAATCTTTATATCTCTATTTACAAACACCAGTTCTCATCACGCAACACTCAACGCTCAGTCCCATATCCTCAATCTTCAATCCTCAATCCACAATCCTCAATCCTCAATCCTCAATCTTCAATCCCCAATACTCAATCATCAATCCTCAATCCACAATCCTCAATCCTCAATCCTCAACCCTCAATCGTCAGTCTTCAAACCTCAATACTCAATCTTCAATCCTCTATCCTCAATCCTCAATCCTCAATCCTCATTCTTCAATCCTCAATACCCAATCCTCAATCTTCAACACTCAATCCTCAATCCTCAATTCTCAATCCTCAATCCTCAGTCCTCAGTCCTCAAACCTCAATACTCAACCCTGAGCCCTCATCCTCAATCCTCAATCCTCTTTCCTCAATCCTCAATCTTCAATCCTCGATACTCAATCTTCAATCCTCAATCCTCAGTCCTCGAACCTCAATTCTGAATCCTCAATCCTGAATCCTCAATCTCCAGCCCTCAGTCCTCAACAATCAGTTGTCAATCCTAAATCCTCAGTAGAATATCCTCAATTCACAGGTCTCAATACTCAATACTCAACCTGCAATCTTCAAATCTCTATCCACAAACATCAATTCTCATCACTCAACCCTCAACACTCAGTCCCCAATCCTCAATCTTCAATTCTAAATCCTCAATCCTCGGTCCTCAATCCTCAATCGTCAATCTCCAATCATGAATACTCAACCTTCAATCCTCAATCCGCAATCCTCAATCCTCAATCCTCATTCCTCATTCTTCAATCCTCAATCCTCAATCCTCAACACTCAGTCCCCAATCCTCAATCTTCAATCCTCAATCCTCAATCCTCAATCCTCAATCCTCAATCCTCAATCTTCAAACCTCAATCTTCAATCCTCAATACTCAGTCTACAATCTTCAATCCTCAACCCTCAATCCTAAATCCTCATTCTTCAATCCTCAATCCTCAATCCTCAATCCTCAATTCTCAATCCTGAATCCTCAATCCTCAGACCTCAAACACCAATACTAAACCCTCTGTCCTCGTCCTCAATCCACAACCCTCAATCCTCGATCCTCAATATTCAATCATCAATATTCAATCTTCAATCCTCAATCCTCAATCCTCAATCCTCAATACTCAATCCTCAATCCTCAACGTTCAATCCTCAATACCCAATCCTCAATCTTCAATCCTCAATACTCAATCCTCAACACTCAGTCCCCAATCCTCAATCTTCAATCCTCAATCCTCAATCCTCAATCCTCAATCCTCAATCCTCAATCCTCGTTCATCAATCCTCAATACCCAATCCTGAATCTTCAATCCTCAATCCTCAATCCTCAATTCTCAACCCTCGATCCTCAGTCCTCAGTCCTCAAACCTCAATCCTCAGTCCTCACTCCTCAATCCACAATCCTCAATCCTCAATCTTCAATCCTCAATCCTCAATCCTCAATACTCAATCCTCAATCCTCAATGTTCTATCCTCAATACGCAATCCTCAACCTACAATCCTCAATCCTCAATCCTCAATTCTCAATCCTCAATCCTCAATCCTCAGACCTCAAACATCAATACTCGACCCTCAGTCCTCGTCCTCAATCCACAACCCTCAATCCTCAATCCTCAATCTTCAATCATCAGTATTCAATCTTCAATCCTCAATCCTCAATCCTCAATACTCAATCCTCAATCCTCAATGTTCTATCCTCAATACGCAATCCTCAATCTTCAATCGTCAATCCTCAATCCTCAATCCTCAATCCTCAATCCTCAATCTTAATCTTCAATCCTCAGTACTCAATCTTCAATCCTCAATCCTCAATCCTCAATCCTCAATCTTCAATCTTCAATCCTCAATACTCAATCTTCAATCCTCAATCCTCAATCCTCAATCCTCAATCCTCAATCCTCAATCCTCATTCTTCAATCCTCATTACCGAATCCTCAATCTTCAATCCTCAATCCTCAATCCTCAATTCTCAATCCACAATCCTGAATCCTCAGACTTCAAACATCAATACTCAACCCTCAGTCCTCGTCCTCAATCCTAGATATTCAGTCATTAATATTCAGCATTCAATCCTCAATCCTCAATCCTCTATCCTCAACACTCAATCCTCAATGTTCAATCCTCAATACCCAATCCTCAGTCTTCAATCCTCAATCCTCAATCCTCAATCCTCAATCCTCAATCCTCAGTCCTCAAACCTCAATCCTGATTCCTCAACCCTGAATCCTCAATGTTCAGCCCTAAGTCCTCAACAGTCAGTTCTCAATCCTCAATCCTCAATAGAATATCCTCAATTCACGGTTTTCAATACTCAATACTCAATCTGCAATCTTCAGACCTCTATCCACAAACATCAATTCTCATCACTCAATCCTCAATACTCAGTCCCCAATCCTCAATCTTCAATCCTCAATCCTCTATCCTCAACAGTCAATCCTCAATGTTCAATCCTCAATACCCAACCCTCAGTCTTCAATCCTCAATCCTCAATCCTCAATCCTCAATCCTCAATCCTCAATCCTCAATCCTCAATCCTCAATCGTCAATATTCAATTCTCAATACTCAATCTTCAATCCTCAATCCTCAATACTCAATACTAAATCCTCATTCTTCAATCCTCAATACCCAATTCTCAATCTTCAATCCTCAATCCTCAATTCTCAATCCTCAATCCTCAATCCTCAGACCTCAAGCATCAATACTCAACCCTCAGTCCTCGTCCTCAATCCACAACCCCCAATACTCAATACTCAATCTTCAATTCTCAATCTTCAATCCTCAATCCTCAATCCTCGGTCCTCAAACCACAATCCTGAATCCTCAATCCTGAATCCTCAACCTTCAGCCCTCAGTCCTCAACAATCAGTTGGCAATCCTCAATCCTCAAGAGAATATCATCAATTCACAGTTTTCAATACTCAATACTCAATCTGCAATCCTCAAATCTCTATCCACAAACATCAATTCTCATCACTCATCCCTCAACACTCAATCCTCAATCTTCAATCCTCAATCCTCAACCCTTAATCCTCAATCAACATTCTTCAATCCTCAATACCCAATCCTCAATCTTCAATCCTCAATCCTCAATCCTCAATTCTCAATCCTCAACCCTCAATCCTCAATCCTCAATCCTCAATCATCAATCCTCAATCCTCAATTTACAATCCGCAATACCCAATCATCAATCTTCTATCCGCAATCCTCAATCCTCAATCCTCAATCCTCAATCCTCAATCCTCAATCTTGAATCCTCAATACTCAATCTTCAATCCTCAATCCTCAATCCTCAATCCTCAATCCTCATTCTTCAATCCTCAACACCCAATCATGAATCTTCAATCCTCAATCCTCAATCCTCAATTCTCAACCCTCATTCCTCAATCCTCAGTCCTCAAACATCAATGGTCAACCCTCAGTCCTCGTCCTCAATCCACAACCCTCAATCCTCGATCCTCAATCTTCAATCATCAATATTCAATCTTCAACCCTCAATCCTCAATCCTCAATACTCAATCCTCAATCCTCAATGTTCTATCCTCAATACGCAATCCTCAACCGACAATCCTCAATCCTCAATCCTCAATTCTCAATCCTCAATCCTCAATCCTCAGACCTCAAACATCAATACTCAACCCTCAGTCCTCGTCCTCAATCCACAACCCTCAATCCTCAATCCTCAATCTTCAATCATCAATATTCAATCTTCAATCCTCAATCCTCAATCCTCAATCCTCAATACTCAATCCTCAATCCTCAATGTTCTATCCTCAATACGCAATCCTCAATCTTCAATCGTCAATCCTCAATCTTCAATCCTCAATCCTCAATCCTCAATCTTAATCTTCAATCCTCAGTACTCAATCTTCAATCCTCAATCCTCAATCCTCAATCCTCAATCCTCAATCTTCAATCCTCAATACTCAATCTTCAATCCTCAATCCTCAATCCTCAATCCTCAATCCTCAATCCTCAATCCTCATTCTTCAATCCTCATTACCGAATCCTCAATCTTCAATCCTCAATCCTCAATCCTCAATTCTCAATCCTCAATCCTGAATCCTCAGACTTCAAACATCAATACTCAACCCTCAGTCCTCGTCCTCAATCCTCAATATTCAGTCATTAATATTCAACCTTCAATCCTCAATCCTCAATCCTCAATCCTCAATCCTCAATCCTCAATCCTCAATCCTCAATCCTCAATCGTCAATATTCAATTCTCAATACTCAATTTTCAATCCTCAATCCTCAATACTCAATACTAAATCCTCATTCTTCAATCCTCAATACCCAATCCTCAATCTTCAATCCTCAATCCTCAATTCTCAATCCTCAATCCTCAATCCTCAGACCTCAAGCATCAATACTCAACCCTCAGTCCTCGTCCTCAATCCACAACCCCCAATACTCAATCCTCAATCTTCACTTCTCAATCTTCAATCCTCAATCCTCAATCCTCGGTCCTCAAACCACAATCCTGAATCCTCAATCCTGAATCCTCAACCTTCAGCCCTCAGTCCTCAACAATCAGTTGTCAATCCTCAATCCTCAAGAGAATATCATCAATTCACAGTTTTCAATACTCAATACTCAATCTGCAATCTTCAAATCTCTATCCACAAACATCAATTCTCATCACTCATCCCTCAACACTCAATCCTCAATCTTCAAGCCTCAATCCTCAATCCTCAATCCTCAATCCTCATTCTTCAATCCTCAATACCCAATCCTCAATACCCAATCTCCAATCCTCAATCCTCAATCCTCAATCCTCAATCAACATTCTTCAATCCTCAATACCCAATCCTCAATCTTCAATCCTCAATCCTCAATCCTCAATCTTCTATCCGCAATCCTCAATCCTCAATCCTCAATCCTCAATCCTCAATCCTCAATCTTCAATCCTCAATACTCAATCTTCAATCCTCAATCCTCAATCCTCAATCCTCAATCCTCATTCTTCAATCCTCAACACCCAATCCTGAATCTTCAATCCTCAATCCTCAATCCTCAATTCTCAACCCTCATTCCTCACTCCTCAGTCCTCAAACATCAATAGTCAGCCCTCAGTCCTCGTCCTCAATCCACAACCCTCAATCCTCGATCCTCAATCTTCAATCATCAATATTCAATCTTCAACCCTCAATCCTCAATCCTCAATACTCAATCCTCAATCCTCAGTGTTCTATCCTCAATACGCAATCCTCAACCTACAATCCTCAATCCTCAATCCTCAATTCTCAATCCTCAATCCTCAATCCTCAGACCTCAAACATCAATACTCAACCCTCAGTCCTCGTCCTCAATCCACAACCCTCAATCCTCAATCCTCAATCTTCAATCATCAATATTCTATCTTCAATCCTCAATCCTCAATCCTCAGTACTCAATCCTCAATCCTCAATGTTCTATCCTCAGTACGCAATCCTCAATCTTCAATCGTCAATCCTCAATCCTCAATCCTCAATCCTCAATCCTCAATCTTAATCTTCAATCCTCAGTACTCAATCTTCAATCCTCAATCCTCAATCCTCAATCCTCAATCTTCAATCTTCAATCCTCAATACTCAATCTTCAATCCTCAATCCTCAATCCTCAATCCTCAATTCTCAATCCTCAATCCTCATTCTTCAATCCTCATTACCGAATCCTCAATCTTCAATCCTCAATCCTCAATCCTCAATTCTCAATCCTCAATCCTGAATCCTCAGACTTCAAACATCAATACTCAACCCTCAGTCCTCGTCCTCAATCCTAGATATTCAGTCATTAATATTCAACCTTCAATCCTCAATCCTCAATCCTCTATCCTCAACACTCAATCCTCAATGTTCAATCCTCAATACCCAATCCTCAGTCTTCAATCCTCAATCCTCAATCCTCAATCCTCAATCCTCAATCCTCAGTCCTCAAACCTCAATCCTGATTCCTCAACCCTGAATCCTCAATGTTCAGCCCTAAGTCCTCAACAGTCAGTTCTCAATCCTCAATCCTCAATAGAATATCCTCAATTCACGGTTTTCAATACTCAATACTCAATCTGCAATCTTCAGACCTCTATCCACAAACATCAATTCTCATCACTCAATCCTCAATACTCAGTCCCCAATCCTCAATCTTCAATCCTCAATCCTCTATCCTCAACAGTCAATCCTCAATGTTCAATCCTCAATACCCAACCCTCAGTATTCGATCCTCAATCCTCAATCCTCAATCCTCAATCCTCAATCCTCAATCCTCAATCCTCAATCCTCAATCGTCAATACTCAATTCTCAATACTCAATCTTCAATCCTCAATCCTCAATACTCAATACTAAATCCTCATTCTTCAATCCTCAATACCCAATCCTCAATCTTCAATCCTCAATCCTCAATTCTCAACACCCAATCATGAATCTTCAATCCTCAATCCTCAATCCTCAATTCTCAACCCTCAATCCTGAATCCTCAGACTTCAAACATCAATACTCAACCCTCAGTCCTCGTCCTCAATCCTCAATATTCAGTCATTAATATTCAACCTTCAATCCTCAATCCTCAATCCTCAATCATCAATCCTCAATCCTCAATCCTCAATCCTCAATCCTCAATCGTCAATATTCAATTCTCAATACTCAATCTTCAATCCTCAATCCTCAATACTCAATACTAAATCCTCATTCTTCAATCCTCAATACCCAATCCTCAATCTTCAATCCTCAATCCTCAATTCTCAATCCTCAATCCTCAATCCTCAGACCTCAAGCATCAATACTCAACCCTCAGTCCTCGTCCTCAATCCACAACCCCCAATACTCAATCCTCAATCTTCACTTCTCAATCTTCAATCCTCAATCCTCAATCCTCGGTCCTCAAACCACAATCCTGAATCCTCAACCTTCAGCCCTCAGTCCTCAACAATCAGTTGTCAATCCTCAATCCTCAAGAGAATATCATCAATTCACAGTTTTCAATACTCAATACTCAATCTGCAATCTTCAAATCTCTATCCACAAACATCAATTCTCATCACTCATCCCTCAACACTCAATCCTCAATCTTCAATCCTCAATCCTCAATCCTCAATCCTCAATCCTCATTCTTCAATCCTCAATACCCAATCCTCAATACCCAATCTCCAATCCTCAATCCTCAATCCTCAATCCTCAATCAACATTCTTCAATCCTCAATACCCAATCCTCAATCTTCAATCCTCAATCCTCAATCCTCAATCTTCTATCCGCAATCCTCAATCCTCAATCCTCAATCCTCAATCCTCAATCCTCAATCTTCAATCCTCAATACTCAATCTTCAATCCTCAATCCTCAATCCTCAATCCTCAATCCTCATTCTTCAATCCTCAACACCCAATCCTGAATCTTCAATCCTCAATCCTCAATCCTCAATTCTCAACCCTCATTCCTCACTCCTCAGTCCTCAAACATCAATAGTCAGCCCTCAGTCCTCGTCCTCAATCCACAACCCTCAATCCTCGATCCTCAATCTTCAATCATCAATATTCAATCTTCAACCCTCAATCCTCAATCCTCAATACTCAATCCTCAATCCTCAATGTTCTATCCTCAATACGCAATCCTCAACCTACAATCCTCAATCCTCAATCCTCAATTCTCAATCCTCAATCCTCAATCCTCAGACCTCAAACATCAATACTCAACCCTCAGTCCTCGTCCTCAATCCACAACCCTCAATCCTCAATCCTCAATCTTCAATCATCAATATTCAATCTTCAATCCTCAATCCTCAATCCTCAATACTCAATCCTCAATCCTCAATGTTCTATCCTCAATACGCAATCCTCAATCTTCAATCGTCAATCCTCAATCCTCAATCCTCAATCCTCAATCCTCAATCTTAATCTTCAATCCTCAGTACTCAATCTTCAATCCTCTATCCTCAACCCTCAATCCTCAATCTTCAATCTTCAATACTCAATACTCAATCTTCAATACTCAATCCTCAATCCTCAATCCTCAATCCTCAATCCTCAATCCTCAATCCTCATTCTTCAATCCTCATTACCGAATCCTCAATCGTCAATCCTCAATCCTCAATCCTCAATTCTCAATCCTCAATCCTGAATCCTCAGACTTCAAACATCAATACTCAACCCTCAGTCCTCGTCCTCAATCCTCAATATTCAGTCATTAATATTCAACCTTCAATCCTCAATCCTCAACCCTCTATCCTCAACACTCAATCCTCAATGTTCAATCCTCAATACCCAATCCTCAGTCTTCAATCCTCAATCCTCAATCCTCAATCCTCAATCCTCAATCCTCAGTCCTCAAACCTCAATCCTGATTCCTCAACCCTGAATCCTCAATGTTCAGCCCTAAGTCCTCAACAGTCAGTTCTCAATCCTCAATCCTCAATAGAATATACTCAATTCACGGTTTTCAATACTCAATACTCAATCTGGAATCTTCAGACCTCTATCCACAAACATCAATTCTCATCACTCAATCCACAATACTCAGTCCCCAATCCTCAATCTTCAATCCTCAATCCTCTATCCTCAACAGTCAATCCTCAACCTACAATCCTCAATCCTCAATCCTCACTTCTCAATCCTCAATCCTCAATCCTCAGACCTCAATCCTCAATCCTCAATCCTCAATCCTCAATCCTCAATCCTCAATCGTCAATATTCAATTCTCAATACTCAATTTTCAATCCTCAATCCTCAATACTCAATACTAAATCCTCATTCTTCAATCCTCAATACCCAATCCTCAATCTTCAATCCTCAATCCTCAATTCTCAATCCTCAATCCTCAATCCTCAGACCTCAAGCATCAATACTCAACCCTCAGTCCTCGTCCTCAATCCACAACCCCCAATACTCAATCCTCAATCTTCACTTCTCAATCTTCAATCCTCAATCCTCAATCCTCGGTCCTCAAACCACAATCCTGAATCCTCAATCCTGAATCCTCAACCTTCAGCCCTCAGTCCTCAACAATCAGTTGTCAATCCTCAATCCTCAAGAGAATATCATCAATTCACAGTTTTCAATACTCAATACTCAATCTGCAATCTTCAAATCTCTATCCACAAACATCAATTCTCATCACTCATCCCTCAACACTCAATCCTCAATCTTCAAGCCTCAATCCTCAATCCTCAATCCTCAATCCTCATTCTTCAATCCTCAATACCCAATCCTCAATACCCAATCTCCAATCCTCAATCCTCAATCCTCAATCCTCAATCAACATTCTTCAATCCTCAATACCCAATCCTCAATCTTCAATCCTCAATCCTCAATCTTCTATCCGCAATCCTCAATCCTCAATCCTCAATCCTCAATCCTCAATCCTCAATCTTCAATCCTCAATACTCAATCTTCAATCCTCAATCCTCAATCCTCAATCCTCAATCCTCATTCTTCAATCCTCAATCGTCAATATTCAATTCTCAATACTCAATCTTCAATCCTCAATCCTCAATACTCAATACTAAATCCTCATTCTTCAATCCTCAATACCCAATCCTCAATCTTCAATCCTCAATCCTCAATTCTCAATCCTCAATCCTCAATCCTCAGACCTCAAGCATCAATACTCAACCCTCAGTCCTCGTCCTCAATCCACAACCCCCAATACTCAATCCTCACTCTTCACTTCTCAATCTTCAATCCTCAATCCTCAATCCTCGGTCCTCAAACCACAATCCTGAATCCTCAACCTTCAGCCCTCAGTCCTCAACAATCAGTTGTCAATCCTCAATCCTCAAGAGAATATCATCAATTCACAGTTTTCAATACTCAATACTCAATCTGCAATCTTCAAATCTCTATCCACAAACATCAATTCTCATCACTCATCCCTCAACACTCAATCCTCAATCTTCAATCCTCAATCCTCAATCCTCAATCCTCAATCCTCATTCTTCAATCCTCAATACCCAATCCTCAATACCCAATCTCCAATCCTCAATCCTCAATCCTCAATCCTCAATCAACATTCTTCAATCCTCAATACCCAATCCTCAATCTTCAATCCTCAATCCTCAATCCTCAATCTTCTATCCGCAATCCTCAATCCTCAATCCTCAATCCTCAATCCTCAATCCTCAATCTTCAATCCTCAATACTCAATCTTCAATCCTCAATCCTCAATCCTCAATCCTCAATCCTCATTCTTCAATCCTCAACACCCAATCCTGAATCTTCAATCCTCAATCCTCAATCCTCAATTCTCAACCCTCATTCCTCACTCCTCAGTCCTCAAACATCAATAGTCAGCCCTCAGTCCTCGTCCTCAATCCACAACCCTCAATCCTCGATCCTCAATCTTCAATCATCAATATTCAATCTTCAACCCTCAATCCTCAATCCTCAATACTCAATCCTCAATCCTCAATGTTCTATCCTCAATACGCAATCCTCAACCTACAATCCTCAATCCTCAATCCTCAATTCTCAATCCTCAATCCTCAATCCTCAGACCTCAAACATCAATACTCAACCCTCAGTCCTCGTCCTCAATCCACAACCCTCAATCCTCAATCCTCAATCTTCAATCATCAATATTCAATCTTCAATCCTCAATCCTCAATCCTCAATACTCAATCCTCAATCCTCAATGTTCTATCCTCAATACGCAATCCTCAATCTTCAATCGTCAATCCTCAATCCTCAATCCTCAATCCTCAATCCTCAATCTTAACCTTCAATCCTCAGTACTCAATCTTCAATCCTCTATCCTCAACCTTCAATCCTCAATCTTCAATCTTCAATACTCAATACTCAATCTTCAATACTCAATCCTCAATCCTCAATCCTCAATCCTCAATCCTCAATCCTCAATCCTCATTCTTCAATCCTCATTACCGAATCCTCAATCGTCAATCCTCAATCCTCAATCCTCAATTCTCAATCCTCAATCCTGAATCCTCAGACTTCAAACATCAATACTCAACCCTCAGTCCTCGTCCTCAATCCTCAATATTCAGTCATTAATATTCAACTTTCAATCCTCAATCCTCAATCCTCTATCCTCAACACTCAATCCTCAATGTTCAATCCTCAATACCCAATCCTCAGTCTTCAATCCTCAATCCTCAATCCTCAATCCTCAATCCTCAATCCTCAATCCTCAGTCCTCAAACCTCAATCCTGATTCCTCAACCCTGAATCCTCAATGTTCAGCCCTAAGTCCTCAACAGTCAGTTCTCAATCCTCAATCCTCAATAGAATATACTCAATTCACGGTTTTCAATACTCAATACTCAATCTGCAATCTTCAGACCTCTATCCACAAACATCAATTCTCATCACTCAATCCACAATACTCAGTCCCCAATCCTCAATCTTCAATCCTCAATCCTCTATCCTCAACAGTCAATCCTCAATGTTCAATCCTCATTACCCAACCCTCAGTCTTCAATCCTCAATCCTCAATCCTCAATCCTCAATCCTCAATCCTCAATCCTCAATCCTCAATCCTCAATCCTCAATCGTCAATATTCAATTCTCAATACTCAATCTTCAATCCTCAATCCTCAATACTCAATACTAAATCCTCATTCTTCAATCCTCAATACCCAATCCTCAATCTTCAATCCTCAATCCTCAATTCTCAATCCTCAATCCTCAATCCTCAGCCCTCAAGCATCAATACTCAACCCTCAGTCCTCGTCCTCAATCCACAACCCCCAATACTCAATCCTCAATCTTCAATTCTCAATCTTCAATCCTCAATCCTCAATCCTCGGTCCTCAAACCACAATCCTGAATCCTCAATCCTGAATCCTCAACCTTCAGCCCTCAGTCCTCAACAATCAGTTGGCAATCCTCAATCCTCAAGAGAATATCATCAATTCACAGTTTTCAATACTCAATACTCAATCTGCAATCTTCAAATCTCTATCCACAAACATCAATTCTCATCACTCATCCCTCAACACTCAATCCTCAATCTTCAATCCTCAATCCTCAATCCTCAATCCTCAATCAACATTCTTCAATCCTCAATACCCAATCCTCAATCTTCAATCCTCAATCCTCAATCCTCAATTCTCAATCCTCAACCCTCAATCCTCAATCCTCAATCCTCAATCATCAATCCTCAATCCTCAATTTACAATCCGCAATACCCAATCCTCAATCTTCTATCCGCAATCCTCAATCCTCAATCCTCAATCCTCAATCCTCAATCCTCAATCTTGAATCCTCAATACTCAATCTTCAATCCTCAATCCTCAATCCTCAATCCTCAATCCTCATTCTTCAATCCTCAACACCCAATCCTGAATCTTCAATCCTCAATCCTCAATCCTCAATTCTCAACCCTCATTCCTCAATCCTCAGTCCTCAAACATCAATAGTCAACCCTCAGTCCTCGTCCTCAATCCACAACCCTCAATCCTCGATCCTCAATCTTCAATCATCCATATTCAATCTTCAACCCTCAATCCTCAATCCTCAATACTCAATCCTCAATCCTCAATGTTCTATCCTCAATACGCAATCCTCAAGCTACAATCCTCAATCCTCAATCCTCACTTCTCAATCCTCAATCCTCAATCCTCAGACCTCAAACATCAATACTCAACCCTCAGTCCTCGTCCTCAATCCACAACCCTCAATCCTCAATCCTCAATCTTCAATCATCAATATTCAATCTTCAATCCTCAATCCTCAATCCTCAATACTCAATCCTCAATCCTCAATGTTCTATCCTCAATACGCAATCCTCAATCTTCAATCGTCAATCCTCAATCCTCAATCCTCAATCCTCAATCCTCAATCTTAATCTTCAATCCTCAGTACTCAATCTTCAATCCTCAATCCTCAATCCTCAATCCTCAATCCTCAATCTTCAATCCTCAATACTCAATCTTCAATCCTCAATCCTCAATCTTCAATCCTCAATCCTCAATCCTCAATCCTCATTCTTCAATCCTCATTACCGAATCCTCAATCTTCAATCCTCAATCCTCAATCCTCAATTCTCAATCCTCAATCCTGAATCCTCAGACTTCAAACATCAATACTCAACCCTCAGTCCTCGTCCTCAATCCTCAATATTCAGTCATTAATATTCAACCTTCAATCCTCAATCCTCAATCCTCAATCCTCAATCCTCAATCCTCAATCCTCAATCCTCAATCCTCAATCGTCAATATTCAATTCTCAATACTCAATCTTCAATCCTCAATCCTCAATACTCAATACTAAATCCTCATTCTTCAATCCTCAATACCCAATCCTCAATCTTCAATCCTCAATCCTCAATTCTCAATCCTCAATCCTCAATCCTCAGACCTCAAGCATCAATACTCAACCCTCAGTCCTCGTCCTCAATCCACAACCCCCAATACTCAATCCTCAATCTTCAATTCTCAATCTTCAATCCTCAATCCTCAATCCTCGGTCCTCAAACCACAATCCTGAATCCTCAATCCTGAATCCTCAACCTTCAGCCCTCAGTCCTCAACAATCAGTTGGCAATCCTCAATCCTCAAGAGAATATCATCAATTCACAGTTTTCAATACTCAATACTCAATCTGCAATCCTCAAATCTCTATCCACAAACATCAATTCTCATCACTCATCCCTCAACACTCAATCCTCAATCTTCAATCCTAAATCCTCAATCCTCAATCCTCAATCAACATTCTTCAATCCTCAATACCCAATCCTCAATCTTCAATCCTCAATCCTCAATCCTCAATTCTCAATCCTCAACCCTCAATCCTCAATCCTCAATCCTCAATCATCAATCCTCAATCCTCAATTTACAATCCGCAATACCCAATCCTCAATCTTCTATCCGCAATCCTCAATCCTCAATCCTCAATCCTCAATCCTCAATCCTCAATCTTGAATCCTCAATACTCAATCTTCAATCCTCAATCCTCAATCCTCAATCCTCAATCCTCATTCTTCAATCCTCAACACCCAATCCTGAATCTTCAATCCTCAATCCTCAATCCTCAATTCTCAACCCTCATTCCTCAATCCTCAGTCCTCAAACATCAATAGTCAACCCTCAGTCCTCGTCCTCAATCCACAACCCTCAATCCTCGATCCTCAATCTTCAATCATCCATATTCAATCTTCAACCCTCAATCCTCAATCCTCAATACTCAATCCTCAATCCTCAATGTTCTATCCTCAATACGCAATCCTCAACCTACAATCCTCAATCCTCAATCCTCACTTCTCAATCCTCAATCCTCAATCCTCAGACCTCAAACATCAATACTCGACCCTCAGTCCTCGTCCTCAATCCACAACCCTCAATCCTCAATCCTCAATCTTCAATCATCAATATTCAATCTTCAATCCTCAATCCTCAATCCTCAATACTCAATCCTCAATCCTCAATGTTCTATCCTCAATACGCAATCCTCAATCTTCAATCGTCAATCGTCAATCCTCAATCCTCAATCCTCAATCCTCAATCCTCAATCCTCAATCTTAATCTTCAATCCTCAGTACTCAATCTTCAATCCTCAATCCTCAATCCTCAATCCTCAATCCTCAATCTTCAATCCTCAATACTCAATCTTCAATCCTCAATCCTCAATCTTCAATCCTCAATCCTCAATCCTCAATCCTCATTCTTCAATCCTCATTACCGAATCCTCAATCTTCAATCCTCAATCCTCAATCCTCAGTTCTCAATCCTCAATCCTGAATCCTCAGACTTCAAACATCAATACTCAACCCTCAGTCCTCGTCCTCAATCCTCAATATTCAGTCATTAATATTCAACCTTCAATCCTCAATCCTCAATCCTCAATCCTCAATCCTCAATCCTCAATCCTCAATCCTCAATCCTCAATCGTCAATATTCAATTCTCAATACTCAATCTTCAATCCTCAATCCTCAATACTCAATACTAAATCCTCATTCTTCAATCCTCAATACCCAATCCTCAATCTTCAATCCTCAATCCTCAATCCTCAATCCTCAATCCTCAGACCTCAAGCATCAATACTCAACCCTCAGTCCTCGTCCTCAATCCAGAACCCCCAATACTCAATACTCAATCTTCAATTCTCAATCTTCAATCCTCAATCCTCAATCCTCGGTCCTCAAACCACAATCCTGAATCCTCAATCCTGAATCCTCAACCTTCAGCCCTCAGTCCTCAACAATCAGTTGGCAATCCTCAATCCTCAAGAGAATATCATCAATTCACAGTTTTCAATACTCAATACTCAATCTGCAATCTTCAAATCTCTATCCACAAACATCAATTCTCATCACTCATCCCTCAACACTCAATCCTCAATCCTCAATACTCAATCCTCAATCCTCAATGTTCTATCCTCAATACGCAATCCTCAATCTTCAATCGTCAATCCTCAATCCTCAATCCTCAATCCTCAATCCTCAATCTTAATCTTCAATCCTCAGTACTCAATCTTCAATCCTCAATCCTCAATCCTCAATCCTCAATCCTCAATCTTCAATCCTCAATACTCAATCTTCAATCCTCAATCCTCAATCTTCAATCCTCAATCCTCAATCCTCAATCCTCATTCTTCAATCCTCATTACCGAATCCTCAATCTTCAATCCTCAATCCTCAATCCTCAATTCTCAATCCTCAATCCTGAATCCTCAGACTTCAAACATCAATACTCAACCGTCAGTCCTCGTCCTCAATCCTCAATATTCAGTCATTAATATTCAACCTTCAATCCTCAATCCTCAATCCTCAATCCTCAATCCTCAATCCTCAATCCTCAATCCTCAATCGTCAATATTCAATTCTCAATACTCAATCTTCAATCCTCAATCCTCAATACTCAATACTAAATCCTCATTCTTCAATCCTCAATACCCAATCCTCAATCTTCAATCCTCAATCCTCAATTCTCAATCCTCAATCCTCAATCCTCAGACCTCAAGCATCAATACTCAACCCTCAGTCCTCGTCCTCAATCCACAACCCCCAATACTCAATCCTCAATCTTCAATTCTCAATCTTCAATCCTCAATCCTCAAACCTCGGTCCTCAAACCACAATCCTGAATCCTCAATCCTGAATCCTCAACCTTCAGCCCTCAGTCCTCAACAATCAGTTGGCAATCCTCAATCCTCAAGAGAATATCATCAATTCACAGTTTTCAATACTCAATACTCAACCTGCAATCTTCAAATCTCTTTCCACAAACATCAATTCTCATCACTCATCCCTCAACACTCAATCCTCAATCTTCAATCCTCAATCCTCAATCCTCAATCCTCAATCAACATTCTTCAATCCTCAATACCCAATCCTCAATCTTCAATCCTCAATCCTCAATCCTCAATTCTCAATCCTCAATCCTCAATCCTCAATCCTCAATCCTCAATCATCAATCCTCAATCCTCAATGTACAATCCGCAATACCCAATCCTCAATCTTCTATCCGCAATCCTCAATCCTCAATCCTCAATCCTCAATCCTCAATCCTCAATCCTCAATCTTGAATCCTCAATACTCAATCTTCAATCCTCAATCCTCAATCCTCAATCCTCAATCCTCATTCTTCAATCCTCAACACCCAATCCTGAATCTTCAATCCTCAATCCTCAATCCTCAATTCTCAACCCTCATTCCTCAATCCTCAGTCCTCAAACATCACTAGTCAACCCTCAGTCCTCGTCCTCAATCCACAACCCTCAATCCTCGATCCTCAATCTTCAATCATCAATATTCAACCTTCAACCCTAAAATCCACAATCCTCAATACTCAATCCTCAATCCTCAATGTTCTATCCTCAATACGCAATCCTCAACCTACAATCCTCAATCCTCAATCCTCAATTCTCAATCCTCAATCCTCAATCCTCAGACCTCAAACATCAATATTCAACCCTCAGTCCTCGTTCTCAATCCACAACCCTCAATCCTCAATCCTCAATCTTCAATCATCAATATTCAATCTTCAATCCTCAATCCTCAATCCTCAATACTCAATCCTCAATCCTCAATGTTCTATCCTCAATACGCAATCCTCAATCTTCAATCGTCAATCCTCAATCCTCAATCCTCGATCCTCAATCCTCAATCTTAATCTTCAATACTCAGTACTCAATCTTCAATCCTCAATCCTCAATCCTCAATCCTCAATCCTCAATCTTCAATCCTCAATACTCAGTCTTCAATCCTCAATCCTCAATCCTCAATCCTCAATCCTCAATCCTCAATCCTCATTCTTCAATCCTCATTACCGAATCCTCAATCTTCAATCCTCAATCCTCAATTCTCAATCCTCAATCCTGAATCCTCAGACTTCAAACATCAATACTCAACCCTCAGTCCTCGTCCTCAATCCTCAATATTCAGTCATTAATATTCAACCTTCAATCCTCAATCCTCAATCCTCAATCCTCAATCCTCAATCGTCAATATTCAATTCTCAATACTCAATCTTCAATCCTCAATCCTCAGTACTCAATCCTAAATCCTCATTCTTCAATCCTCAATACCCAATCCTCAATCTTCAATCCTCAATCCTCAATTCTCAATCCTCAATCCTCAATCCTCAGACCTCAAGCATCAATACTCAACCCTCAGTCCTCGTCCTCAATCCACAACCCCCAATACTCAATCCTCAATCTTCAATTCTCAATCTTCAATCCTCAATCCTCAATCCTCGGTCCTCAAACCACAATCCTGTATCCTCAATCCTGAATCCTCAACCTTCAGCCCTCTGTCGTCAACAATCAGTTGTCAATCCTCAATCCTCAAGAGAATATCATCAATTCACAGTTTTCAATACTCAATACTCAATCTGCAATCTTCAAATCTCTATCCACAAACATCAATTCTCATCACTCATCCCTCAACACTCAATCCTCAATCTTCAATCCTCAATCCTCAATCCTCAATCCTCAATCCTCATTCTTCAATCCTCAATACCCAATCCTCAATACCCAATCTCCAAACCTCAATCCTCAATCCTCAATCCTCAATCCTCAATCAACATTCTTCAATCCTCAATACCCAATCCTCAACCTTCAATCCTCAATCCTCAATCCTCAATTCTCAATCCTCAATCCTCAATCCTCAATCCTCAATCCTCAATCATCAATCCTCAATCCTCAATGTACAATCCGCAATACCCAATCCTCAATATTCTATCCGCAATCCTCAATCCTCAATCCTCAATCCTCAATCCTCAATCCTCAATCTTCAATCCTCAATACTCAATCTTCAATCCTCAATCCTCAATCCTCAATCCTCAATCCTCATTCTTCAATCCTCAACACCCAATCCTCAATCTTCAATTCTCAATCCTCAATCCTCAATCCTCAATCCTCAATCCTCAATCCTCATTCTTCAATCCTCATTACCGAATCCTCAATCTTCAATCCTCAATCCTCAATCCTCAATTATCAATCCTCAATCCTGAATCCTCAGACTTCAAACATCAATACTCAACACTCAGTCCTCGTCCTCAATCCTCAATATTCAGTCATTAATATTCAACCTTCAATCCTCAATCCTCAATCCTCTATCCTCAACACTCAATCCTCAATGTTCAATCCTCAATACCCAATCCTCAGTCTTCAATCCTCAATCCTCAATCCTCAATCCTCAATCCTCAATCCTCAGTCCTCAAACCTCAATCCTGATTCCTCAACCCTGAATCCTCAATGTTCAGCCCTAAGTCCTCAACAGTCAGTTCTCAATCCTCAATCCTCAATAGAATATCCTCAATTCACGGTTTTCAATACTCAATACTCAATCTGCAATCTTCAGACCTCTATCCACAAACATCAATTCTAATCACTCAATCCTCAATACTCAGTCTCCAATCCTCAATCTTCAATCCTCAATCCTCTATCCTCAACAGTCAATCCTCAATGTTCAATCCTCAATACCCAACCCTCAGTCTTCAATCCTCAATCCTCAATCCTCAATCCTCAATCCTCAATCCTCAATCCTCAATCCTCAATTCTCAATCGTCAATATTCAATTCTCAATACTCAATCTTCAATCCTCAATCCTCAGTACTCAATCCTAAATCCTCATTCTTCAATCCTCAATACCCAATCCTCAATCTTCAATCCTCAATCCTCAATTCTCAATCCTCAATCCTCAATCCTCAGACCTCAAGCATCAATACTCAACCCTCAGTCCTCGTCCTCAATCCACAACCCCCAATACTCAATCCTCAATCTTCAATTCTCAATCTTCAATCCTCAATCCTCAATCCTCGGTCCTCAAACCACAATCCTGTATCCTCAATCCTGAATCCTCAACCTTCAGCCCTCTGTCCTCAACAATCAGTTGTCAATCCTCAATCCTCAAGAGAATATCATCAATTCACAGTTTTCAATACTCAATACTCAATCTGCAATCTTCAAATCTCTATCCACAAACATCAATTCTCATCACTCATCCCTCAACACTCAATCCTCAATCTTCAATCCTCAATCCTCAATCCTCAATCCTCAATCCTCATTCTTCAATCCTCAATACCCAATCCTCATTCTTCAATCCTCATTACCGAATCCTCAATCTTCAATCCTCAATCCTCAATCCTCAATTCTCAATCCTCAATCCTGAATCCTCAGACTTCAAACATCAATACTCAACACTCAGTCCTCGTCCTCAATCCTCAATATTCAGTCATTAATATTCAACCTTCAATCCTCAATCCTCAATCCTCTATCCTCAACACTCAATCCTCAATGTACAATCCGCAATACCCAATCCTCAATCTTCTATCCGCAATCCTCAATCCTCAATCCTCAATCCTCAATCCTCAATCCTCAATCTTGAATCCTCAATACTCAATCTTCAATCCTCAGTCCTCAATCCTCAATCCTCAATCCTCATTCTTCAATCCTCAACACCCAATCCTGAATCTTCAATCCTCAATCCTCAATCCTCAATTCTCAACCCTCATTCCTCAATCCTCAGTCCTCAAACATCAATAGTCAACCCTCAGTCCTCGTCCTCAATCCACAACCCTCAATCCTCGATCCTCAATCTTCAATCATCAATATTCAATCTTCAACCCTCAATCCACAATCCTCAATACTCAATCCTCAATCCTCAATGCTCTATCCTCAATACGCAATCCTCAACCTACAATCCTCAATCCTCAATCCTCAATTCTGAATCCCCAATCCTCAATCCTCAGACCTCAAACATCAATACTCAACCCTCAGTCCTCGTCCTCAATCCACAAACCTCAATCCTCAATCCTCAATCTTCAATCATCAATATTCAATCTTCAATCATCAATCCTCAATCCTCAATACTCAATCCTCAATCCTCAATGTTCTATCCTCAATACGCAATCCTCAATCTTCAATCGTCAATCCTCAATCCTCAATCCTCAATCCTCAATCCTCAATCTTAATCTTCAATCCTCAGTACTCAATCTTCAATACTCAATCCTGAATCCTCAATCCTCAATCCTCAATCTTCAATCCTCAATACTCAATCTTCAATCCTCAATCCTCAACCCTCAATCCTCAATCCTCAATCCTCAATCCTCATTCTTCAATCCTCATTACCGAATCCTCAATCTTCAATCCTCAATCCTCAATCCTCAATTCTCAATCCTCAATCCTGAATCCTCAGACTTCAAACATCAATACTCAACCCTCAGTCCTCGTCCTCAATCCTCAATATTCAGTCATTAATATTCAACCTTCAATCCTCAATCCTCAATCCTCAATCCTCAATCCTCAATCGTCAATATTCAATTCTAAATACTCAATCTTCAATCCTCAATCCTCAGTACTCAATCCTAAATCCTCATTCTTCAATCCTCAATACCCAATCCTCAATCTTCAATCCTCAATCCTCAATTCTCAATCCTCAATCCTCAATCCTCAGACCTCAAGCATCAATACTCAACCCTCAGTCCTCGTCCTCAATCCACAACCCCCAATACTCAATCCTCAATCTTCAATTCTCAATCTTCAATCCTCAATCCTCAATCCTCGGTCCTCAAACCACAATCCTGTATCCTCAATCCTGAATCCTCAACCTTCAGCCCTCAGTCCTCAACAATCAGTTGTCAATCCTCAATCCTCAAGAGAATATCATCAATTCACAGTTTTCAATACTCAATACTCAATCTGCAATCTTCAAATCTCTATCCACAAACATCAATTCTCATCACTCATCCCTCAACACTCAATCCTCAATCTTCAATCCTCAATCCTCAATCCTCAATCCTCAATCCTCATTCTTCAATCCTCAATACCCAATCCTCAATACCCAATCTCCAATCCTCAATCCTCAATTCTCAATCCTCAATCCTCAATCAACATTCTTCAATCCTCAATACCCAATCCTCAATCTTCAATCCTCAATCCTCAATCCTCAATTCTCAATCCTCAATCCTCAATCCTCAATCCTCAATCATCAATCCTCAATCCTCAATGTACAATCCGCAATACCCAATCCTCAATATTCTATCCGCAATCCTCAATCCTCAATCCTCAATCCTCAATCCTCAATCCTCAATCGTCAATCCTCAATACTCAATCTTCAATCCTCAATCCTCAATCCTCAATCCTCAATCCTCATTCTTCAATCCTCAACACCCAATCCTCAATCTTCAATCCTCAATCCTCAATCCTCAATCCTCAATCCTCAATCCTCAATCCTCATTCTTCAATCCTCATTACCGAATCCTCAATCTTCAATCCTCAATCCTCAATCCTCAATTCTCAATCCTCAATCCTGAATCCTCAGACTTCAAACATCAATACTCAACCCTCAGTCCTCGTCCTCAATCCTCAATATTCAGTCATTAATATTCAACCTTCAATCCTCAATCCTCAATCCTCAATCCTCAATCCTCAATCCTCAATCCTCAATCCTCAATCGTCAATATTCAATTCTCAATACTCAATCTTCAATCCTCAATCCTCAGTACTCAATCCTAAATCCTCATTCTTCAATCCTCAATACCCAATCCTCAATCTTCAATCCTCAATCCTCAATTCTCAATCCTCAATCCTCAATCCTCAGACCTCAAGCATCAATACTCAACCCTCAGTCCTCGTCCTCAATCCACAACCCCCAATACTCAATCCTCAATCTTCAATTCTCAATCTTCAATCCTCAATCCTCAATCCTCGGTCCTCAAACCACAATACTGTATCCTCAATCCTGAAACCTCAACCTTCAGCCCTCAGTCCTCAACAATCAGTTGTCAATCCTCAATCCTCAGGAGAATATCATCAATTCACAGTTTTCAATACTCAATACTCAATCTGCAATCTTCAAATCACTATCCACAAACATCAATTCTCATCACTCATCCCTCAACACTCAATCCTCAATCTTCAATCCTCAATCCTCAATCCTCATTCCTCAATCCTCATTCTTCAATCCTCAATACCCAATCCTCAATACCCAATCTCCAATCCTCAATCCTCAATCCTCAATCCTCAATCCTCAATCAACATTCTTCAATCCTCAATACCCAATCCTCAATCTTCAATCCTCAATCCTCAATCCTCAATTCTCAATCCTCAATCCTCAATCCTCAATCCTCAATCATCAATCCTCAGTCCTCAATGTACAATCCGCAATACCCAATCCTCAATATTCTATCCGCAATCCTCAATCCTCAATCCTCAATCCTCAATCCTCAATCCTCAATCTTCAATCCTCAATACTCAATCTTCAATCCTCAATCCTCAATCCTCAATCCTCAATCCTCATTCTTCAATCCTCAACACCCAATCCTCAATCTTCAATCCTCAATCCTCAATCCTCAGTCGTCAAACCTCAATCCTGATTCCTCAACCCTGAATCCTCAATGTTCAGCCCTAAGTCCTCAACAGTCAGTTGTCAATCCTCAATCCTCAATAGAATATCCTCAATTCACGGTTTTCAATACTCAATACTCAATCTGCAATCTTCAAATCTCTATCCACAAACATCAATTCTCATCACTCATCCCTCAACACTCAATCCTCAATCTTCAATCCTCAATCCTCAATCCTCAATCCTCAATCCTCATTCTTCAATCCTCAATATCCAATCCTCAATACCCAATCTCCAATCCTCAATCCTCAATTCTCAATCCTCAATCCTCAATCAACATTCTTCAATCCTCAATACCCAATCCTCAATCTTCAATCCTCAATCCTCAATCCTCAATTCTCAATCCTCAATCCTCAATCCTCAATCCTCAATCATCAATCCTCAATCCTAAATGTACAATCCGCAATACCCAATCCTCAATATTCTATCCGCAATCCTCAATCCTCAATCCTCAATCCTCAATCCTCAATCCTCAATCGTCAATCCTCAATACTCAATCTTCAATCCTCAATCCTCAATCCTCAATCCTCAATCCTCATTCTTCAATCCTCAACACCCAATCCTCAATCTTCAATCCTCAATCCTCAATCCTCAATCCTCAATCCTCAATCCTCAATCCTCATTCTTCAATCCTCATTACCGAATCCTCAATCTTCAATCCTCAATCCTCAATCCTCAATTCTCAATCCTCAATCCTGAATCCTCAGACTTCAAACATCAATACTCAACCCTCAGTCCTCGTCCTCAATCCTCAATATTCAGTCATTAATATTCAACCTTCAATCCTCAATCCTCAATCCTCAATCCTCAATCCTCAATCCTCAATCCTCAATCCTCAATCGTCAATATTCAATTCTCAATACTCAATCTTCAATCCTCAATCCTCAGTACTCAATCCTAAATCCTCATTCTTCAATCCTCAATACCCAATCCTCAATCTTCAATCCTCAATCCTCAATTCTCAATCCTCAATCCTCAATCCTCAGACCTCAAGCATCAATACTCAACCCTCAGTCCTCGTCCTCAATCCACAACCCCCAATACTCAATCCTCAATCTTCAATTCTCAATCTTCAATCCTCAATCCTCAATCCTCGGTCCTCAAACCACAATACTGTATCCTCAATCCTGAAACCTCAACCTTCAGCCCTCAGTCCTCAACAATCAGTTGTCAATCCTCAATCCTCAGGAGAATATCATCAATTCACAGTTTTCAATACTCAATACTCAATCTGCAATCTTCAAATCACTATCCACAAACATCAATTCTCATCACTCATCCCTCAACACTCAATCCTCAATCTTCAATCCTCAATCCTCAATCCTCATTCCTCAATCCTCATTCTTCAATCCTCAATACCCAATCCTCAATACCCAATCTCCAATCCTCAATCCTCAATCCTCAATCCTCAATCCTCAATCAACATTCTTCAATCCTCAATACCCAATCCTCAATCTTCAATCCTCAATCCTCAATCCTCAATTCTCAATCCTCAATCCTCAATCCTCAATCCTCAATCATCAATCCTCAGTCCTCAATGTACAATCCGCAATACCCAATCCTCAATATTCTATCCGCAATCCTCAATCCTCAATCCTCAATCCTCAATCCTCAATCCTCAATCTTCAATCCTCAATACTCAATCTTCAATCCTCAATCCTCAATCCTCAATCCTCAATCCTCATTCTTCAATCCTCAACACCCAATCCTCAATCTTCAATCCTCAATCCTCAATCCTCAGTCGTCAAACCTCAATCCTGATTCCTCAACCCTGAATCCTCAATGTTCAGCCCTAAGTCCTCAACAGTCAGTTGTCAATCCTCAATCCTCAATAGAATATCCTCAATTCACGGTTTTCAATACTCAATACTCAATCTGCAATCTTCAGACCTCTATCCACAAACATCAATTCTCATCACTCAACCCTCAATACTCAGTCCCCAATCCTCAATCTTTAATCCTCAATCCTCTATCCTCAACACTCAATCCTCAATGTTCAATCCCCAATACCCAACCCTCAGTCTTCAATCCTCAATCCTCAATCCTCAATCCTCAATCCTCAATCCTCAATCCTCAATCCTCAATCCTCAATCGTCAATATTCAATCCTCAATACTCAATCTTCAATCCTCAATCCTCAATACTCAATACTCAATCCTCATTCTTCAATCCTCAATACCCAATCCTCAATCTTCAATCCTCAATCCTCAATTCTCAATCCTCAAACTTCAATCCTCAATCCTCAATCCTCAATCCTCAGTCCTCAATCTTCGATCCTCAATACTCAATCTGCAATCCTCAATCTCCAGTCCTCACTCCTCAATCCTCACTCTTCAATCCTCAATTCCGAATCCTCAATCCTCAATCCTCAATCCTCAATTCTCAATCCTCAATCCTGAATCCTCAGACTTCAAACATCAATACTCAACCCTCAGTCCTCGTCCTCAATCCACAACCCTTAATCCTCAATCCTCAATATTCAGTCATTAATATTCAACCTTCAATCCTCAATGCTCAATCCTCTATCCTCAACACTCAATCCTCAATGTTCAATCCTCAATACCCAATCCTCAGTCTTCAATCCTCTATCCTCATTCCTCAATCCTCAATCCTCAATCCTCAGTCCTCAAACTTCAATCCTGAATCCTCAACCCTGAATCCTCAATCTTCGTCCCTAAGTCCTCAACGATCAGTTGTCATTCCTCAATCCTCAATAGAATATCCTCAATTCACAGTTTTCAATACTCAATACTCAATCTGCAATCTTCAGACCTCTATCCACAAACATCAATTCTCATCACTCATCCCTCAACACTCAATCCTCAATCTTCAATCCTCAATCCTCAATCCTCAATCCTCAATCCTCAATCCTCATTCTTCAATCCTCAATACCCAATCCTCAATACCCAATCTCCAATCCTCAATCCTCAATTCTCAATCCTCAATCCTCAATCAACATTCTTCAATCCTCAATACCCAATCCTCAATCTTCAATCCTCAATCCTCAATCCTCAATTCTCAATCCTCAATCCTCAATCCTCAATCCTCAATCATCAATCCTCAATCCTCAATGTACAATCCGCAATACCCAATCCTCAATATTCTATCCGCAATCCTCAATCCTCAATCCTCAATCCTCAATCCTCAATCCTCAATCGTCAATCCTCAGTCCTCAAACTTCAATCCTGAATCCTCAACCCTGAATCCTCAATCTTCGTCCCTAAGTCCTCAACGATCAGTTGTCATTCCTCAATCCTCAATAGAATATCCTCAATTCACAGTTTTCAATACTCAATACTCAATCTGCAATCTTCAAATCTCTATCCACAAACATCAATTCTCATCACTCATCCCTCAACACTCAATCCTCAATCTTCAATCCTCAATCCTCAATCCTCAATCCTCAATCCTCAATCCTCATTCTTCAATCCTCAATACCCAATCCTCAATACCCAATCTCCAATCCTCAATCCTCAATTCTCAATCCTCAATCCTCAATCAACATTCTTCAATCCTCAATACCCAATCCTCAATCTTCAATCCTCAATCCTCAATCCTCAATTCTCAATCCTCAATCCTCAATCCTCAATCCTCAATCATCAATCCTCAATCCTCAATGTACAATCCGCAATACCCAATCCTCAATATTCTATCCGCAATCCTCAATCCTCAATCCTCAATCCTCAATCCTCAATCCTCAATCGTCAATCCTCAATACTCAATCTTCAATCCTCAATCCTCAATCCTCAATCCTCAATCCTCATTCTTCAATCCTCAACACCCAATCCTCAATCTTCAATCCTCAATCCTCAATCCTCAATCCTCAATCCTCAATCCTCAATCCTCATTCTTCAATCCTCATTACCGAATCCTCAATCTTCAATCCTCAATCCTCAATCCTCAATTCTCAATCCTCAATCCTGAATCCTCAGACTTCAAACATCAATACTCAACCCTCAGTCCTCGTCCTCAATCCTCAATATTCAGTCATTAATATTCAACCTTCAATCCTCAATCCTCAATCCTCAATCCTCAATCCTCAATCCTCAATCCTCAATCCTCAATCGTCAATATTCAATTCTCAATACTCAATCTTCAATCCTCAATCCTCAGTACTCAATCCTAAATCCTCATTCTTCAATCCTCAATACCCAATCCTCAATCTTCAATCCTCAATCCTCAATTCTCAATCCTCAATCCTCAATCCTCAGACCTCAAGCATCAATACTCAACCCTCAGTCCTCGTCCTCAATCCACAACCCCCAATACTCAATCCTCAATCTTCAATTCTCAATCTTCAATCCTCAATTCTCAATCCTCGGTCCTCAAACCACAATACTGTATCCTCAATCCTGAAACCTCAACCTTCAGCCCTCAGTCCTCAACAATCAGTTGTCAATCCTCAATCCTCAGGAGAATATCATCAATTCACAGTTTTCAATACTCAATACTCAATCTGCAATCTTCAAATCACTATCCACAAACATCAATTCTCATCACTCATCCCTCAACACTCAATCCTCAATCTTCAATCCTCAATCCTCAATCCTCAATCCTCAATCCTCATTCTTCAATCCTCAATACCCAATCCTCAATACCCAATCTCCAATCCTCAATCCTCAATCCTCAATCCTCAATCCTCAATCAACATTCTTCAATCCTCAATACCCAATCCTCAATCTTCAATCCTCAATCCTCAATCCTCAATTCTCAATCCTCAATCCTCAATCCTCAATCCTCAATCATCAATCCTCAGTCCTCAATGTACAATCCGCAATACCCAATCCTCAATATTCTATCCGCAATCCTCAATCCTCAATCCTCAATCCTCAATCCTCAATCCTCAATCTTCAATCCTCAATACTCAATCTTCAATCCTCAATCCTCAATCCTCAATCCTCAATCCTCATTCTTCAATCCTCAACACCCAATCCTCAATCTTCAATCCTCAATCCTCAATCCTCAGTCGTCAAACCTCAATCCTGATTCCTCAACCCTGAATCCTCAATGTTCAGCCCTAAGTCCTCAACAGTCAGTTCTCAATCCTCAATCCTCAATAGAATATCCTCAATTCACGGTTTTCAATACTCAATACTCAATCTGCAATCTTCAGACCTCTATCCACAAACATCAATTCTCATCACTCAACCCTCAATACTCAGTCCCCAATCCTCAATCTTCAATCCTCAATCCTCAATCCTCAATCCTCAATCTTAATCTTCAATCCTCAGTACTCAATCTTCAATTCTCAATTATCAATCCTCAATCGTCAATCCTCAATCTTCAATCCTCAATACTCAATCTTCAATCTTCAGTCCTCAATCCTCAATCCTCAATTCTCAATCCTCAATCCTCAGTACTCAGACCGCAAACAGCATTACTCAACCCTCACTACTCGTCCTCAATCCACAAACATCAATCCTCAATCCTCAATCTTCAATCATCAATATTCAATCTTCAGTCCTCAATCCTCAATCCTCAATCCTCAGTCCTCAATCATCAATGTTCAATCCGCAATACCCAATCCTCAATCTTCTATCCGCAATCCGCAATCCTCAATCCTCAATCCTCAATCCTCAATCCTCAATCCTCAATGTTCTATCCTCAATACGCAATTCTCAATCTTCAATCGTCAATCCTCAATCCTCAATCCTCAATCCTCAATCCTCAATCTTAATCTTCAATCCTCAGTACTCAATCTTCAATCCTCAATCCTCAATCCTCAATCCTCAATCCTCAATCTTCAATCCTCAATACTCAATCTTCAATCCACAATCCTCAATCCTCAATCCTCAATCCTCAATCCTCAATCCTCATTATTCAATCCTCATTACCGAATCCTCAATCTTCAATCCTCAATCCTCAATCCTCAATTCTCAATCCTCAATCCTGAATCCTCAGACTTCAAACATCAATACTCAACCCTCAGTCCTCGTCCTCAATCCTCAATATTCAGTCATTAATAATCAACCTTCAATCCTCAATCCTCAATCGTCTATCCTCAACACTCAATCCTCAATGTTCAATCCTCAATACCCAATCCTCAGTCTTCAATCCTCAATCCTCAATCCTCAATCCTCAATCCTCAATCCTCAGTCCTCAAACCTCAATCCTGATTCCTCAACCCTGAATCCTCAATGTTCAGCCCTAAGTCCTCAATAGTCAGTTCTCAATCCTCAATCCTCAATAGTATATCCTCAATTCACGGTTTTCATTACTCAATACTCAATTTGCAATATTCAGACCTCTATCCACAAACATCAATTCTCATCACTCAATCCTCAATACTCAGTCCCCAATCCTCAATCTTCAATCCTCAAGCCTCTATCCTCAACAGTCAATCCTCAATGTTCAATTCTCAATACCCAACCCTCAGTCTTCAATACTCAATCCTCAATCCTCAATCCTCAATCCTCAATCCTCAATCCTCAATCCTCAATCCTCAATCGTCAATATTCAATTCTCAATACTCAATCTTCAATCCTCAATCCTCAATACTCAATACTCAATCCTCATTCTTCAATCCTCAGTACCCAATCCTCAATTTTCAATCCTCAATCCTCAATTCTCAATCCTCAATCCTCAATCCTCATTCTTCAATCCTCAATACCCAATCCTCAATCTTCAATCCTCAATCCTCAATTCTCAATCCTCAAACCTCAATCCTCAGACCTCAAACATCAATACTCAACCCTCAGTCCTCGTCCTCAGTCCACAACACCCAATACTCAATCCTCAATCTTCAATTCTCAATCTTCAATCCTCAATCCTCAATCCTCGGTCCTCAAACCACAATCCTGAATCCTCAATCCTGAATCCTCAACCTTCAGCCCTCAGTCCTCAACAATCAGTTGTCAATCCTCAATCCTCAAGGGAATATCATCAATTCACAGTTTTCAATACTCAATACTCAATCTGCAATCTACAAATCTCTATCCACAATCATCAATTCTCATCACTCATCCCTCAACACTCAATCCTCAATCTTCAATCCTCAATCCTCAATCCTCAATCCTCAATCCTCAATCCTCAGACTTCAAACATCAATACTCAACCCTCAGTCCTCGTCCTCAATCCTCAATATTCAGTCATTAATATTCAACCTTCAATCCTCAATCCTCAATCCTCAATCCTCAATCCTCAATCCTCAATCCTCAATCCTCAATCGTCAATATTCAATTCTCAATACTCAATCTTCAATCCTCAATCCTCAGTACTCAATCCTAAATCCTCATTCTTCAATCCTCAATACCCAATCCTCAATCTTCAATCCTCAATCCTCAATTCTCAATCCTCAATCCTCAATCCTCAGACCTCAAGCATCAATACTCAACCCTCAGTCCTCGTCCTCAATCCACAACCCCCAATACTCAATCCTCAATCTTCAATTCTCAATCTTCAATCCTCAATCCTCAATCCTCGGTCCTCAAACCACAATACTGTATCCTCAATCCTGAAACCTCAACCTTCAGCCCTCAGTCCTCAACAATCAGTTGTCAATCCTCAATCCTCAGGAGAATATCATCAATTCACAGTTTTCAATACTCAATACTCAATCTGCAATCTTCAAATCACTATCCACAAACATCAATTCTCATCACTCATCCCTCAACACTCAATCCTCAATCTTCAATCCTCAATCCTCAATCCTCATTCCTCAATCCTCATTCTTCAATCCTCAATACCCAATCCTCAATACCCAATCTCCAATCCTCAATCCTCAATCCTCAATCCTCAATCCTCAATCAACATTCTTCAATCCTCAATACCCAATCCTCAATCTTCAATCCTCAATCCTCAATCCTCAATTCTCAATCCTCAATCCTCAATCCTCAATCCTCAATCATCAATCCTCAGTCCTCAATGTACAATCCGCAATACCCAATCCTCAATATTCTATCCGCAATCCTCAATCCTCAATCCTCAATCCTCAATCCTCAATCCTCAATCTTCAATCCTCAATACTCAATCTTCAATCCTCAATCCTCAATCCTCAATCCTCAATCCTCATTCTTCAATCCTCAACACCCAATCCTCAATCTTCAATCCTCAATCCTCAATCCTCAGTCGTCAAACCTCAGTCCTGATTCCTCAACCCTGAATCCTCAATGTTCAGCCCTAAGTCCTCAACAGTCAGTTGTCAATCCTCAATCCTCAATAGAATATCCTCAATTCACGGTTTTCAATACTCAATACTCAATCTGCAATCTTCAGACCTCTATCCACAAACATCAATTCTCATCACTCAACCCTCAATACTCAGTCCCCAATCCTCAATCTTTAATCCTCAATCCTCTATCCTCAACACTCAATCCTCAATGTTCAATCCCCAATACCCAACCCTCAGTCTTCAATCCTCAATCCTCAATCCTCAATCCTCAATCCTCAATCCTCAATCCTCAATCCTCAATCCTCAATCGTCAATATTCAATCCTCAATACTCAATCTTCAATCCTCAATCCTCAATACTCAATACTCAATCCTCATTCTTCAATCCTTAATACCCAATCCTCAATCTTCAATCCTCAATCCTCAATTCTCAATCCTCAAACTTCAATCCTCAATCCTCAATCCTCAATCCTCAGTCCTCAATCTTCGATCCTCAATACTCAATCTGCAATCCTCAATCCCCAGTCCTCACTCCTCAATCCTCACTCTTCAATCCTCAATTCCGAATCCTCAATCCTCAATCCTCAATCCTCAATTCTCAATCCTCAATCCTGAATCCTCAGACTTCAAACATCAATACTCAACCCTCAGTCCTCGTCCTCAATCCACAACCCTTAATCCTCAATCCTCAATATTCAGTCATTAATATTCAACCTTCAATCCTCAATGCTCAATCCTCTATCCTCAACACTCAATCCTCAATGTTCAATCCTCAATACCCAATCCTCAGTCTTCAATCCTCTATCCTCATTCCTCAATCCTCAATCCTCAATCCTCAGTCCTCAAACTTCAATCCTGAATCCTCAACCCTGAATCCTCAATCTTCGTCCCTAAGTCCTCAACGATCAGTTGTCATTCCTCAATCCTCAATAGAATATCCTCAATTCACAGTTTTCAATACTCAATACTCAATCTGCAATCTTCAGACCTCTATCCACAAACATCAATTCTCATCACTCATCCCTCAACACTCAATCCTCAATCTTCAATCCTCAATCCTCAATCCTCAATCCTCAATCCTCAATCCTCATTCTTCAATCCTCAATACCCAATCCTCAATACCCAATCTCCAATCCTCAATCCTCAATTCTCAATCCTCAATCCTCAATCAACATTCTTGAATCCTCAATACCCAATCCTCAATCTTCAATCCTCAATCCTCAGTCCTCAATTCTCAATCCTCAATCCTCAATCCTCAATCCTCAATCATCAATCCTCAATCCTCAATGTACAATCCGCAATACCCAATCCTCAATATTCTATCCGCAATCCTCAATCCTCAATCCTCAATCCTCAATCCTCAATCCTCAATCGTCAATCCTCAGTCCTCAAACTTCAATCCTGAATCCTCAACCCTGAATCCTCAATCTTCGTCCCTAAGTCCTCAACGATCAGTTGTCATTCCTCAATCCTCAATAGAATATCCTCAATTCACAGTTTTCAATACTCAATACTCAATCTGCAATCTTCAAATCTCTATCCACAAACATCAATTCTCATCACTCATCCCTCAACACTCAATCCTCAATCTTCAATCCTCAATCCTCAATCCTCAATCCTCAATCCTCATTCTTCAATCCTCAATACCCAATCCTCAATACCCAATCTCCAATCCTCAATCCTCAATTCTCAATCCTCAATCCTCAATCAACATTCTTCAATCCTCAATACCCAATCCTCAATCTTCAATCCTCAATCCTCAATCCTCAATTCTCAATCCTCAATCCTCAATCCTCAATCCTCAATCATCAATCCTCAATCCTCAATGTACAATCCGCAATACCCAATCCTCAATATTCTATCCGCAATCCTCAATCCTCAATCCTCAATCCTCAATCCTCAATCCTCAATCGTCAATCCTCAATACTCAATCTTCAATCCTCAATCCTCAATCCTCAATCCTCAATCCTCATTCTTCAATCCTCAACACCCAATCCTCAATCTTCAATCCTCAATCCTCAATCCTCAATCCTCAATCCTCAATCCTCAATCCTCATTCTTCAATCCTCATTACCGAATCCTCAATCTTCAATCCTCAATCCTCAATCCTCAATTCTCAATCCTCAATCCTGAATCCTCAGACTTCAAACATCAATACTCAACCCTCAGTCCTCGTCCTCAATCCTCAATATTCAGTCATTAATATTCAACCTTCAATCCTCAATCCTCAATCCTCAATCCTCAATCCTCAATCCTCAATCCTCAATCCTCAATCGTCAATATTCAATTCTCAATACTCAATCTTCAATCCTCAATCCTCAGTACTCAATCCTAAATCCTCATTCTTCAATCCTCAATACCCAATCCTCAATCTTCAATCCTCAATCCTCAATTCTCAATCCTCAATCCTCAATCCTCAGACCTCAAGCATCAATACTCAACCCTCAGTCCTCGTCCTCAATCCACAACCCCCAATACTCAATCCTCAATCTTCAATTCTCAATCTTCAATCCTCAATCCTCAATCCTCGGTCCTCAAACCACAATACTGTATCCTCAATCCTGAAACCTCAACCTTCAGCCCTCAGTCCTCAACAATCAGTTGTCAATCCTCAATCCTCAGGAGAATATCATCAATTCACAGTTTTCAATACTCAATACTCAATCTGCAATCTTCAAATCACTATCCACAAACATCAATTCTCATCACTCATCCCTCAACACTCAATCCTCAATCTTCAATCCTCAATCCTCAATCCTCAATCCTCAATCCTCATTCTTCAATCCTCAATACCCAATCCTCAATACCCAATCTCCAATCCTCAATCCTCAATCCTCAATCCTCAATCCTCAATCAACATTCTTCAATCCTCAATACCCAATCCTCAATCTTCAATCCTCAATCCTCAATCCTCAATTCTCAATCCTCAATCCTCAATCCTCAATCCTCAATCATCAATCCTCAGTCCTCAATGTACAATCCGCAATACCCAATCCTCAATATTCTATCCGCAATCCTCAATCCTCAATCCTCAATCCTCAATCCTCAATCCTCAATCCTCAATCTTCAATCCTCAATACTCAATCTTCAATCCTCAATCCTCAATCCTCAATCCTCAATCCTCATTCTTCAATCCTCAACACCCAATCCTCAATCTTCAATCCTCAATCCTCAATCCTCAGTCGTCAAACCTCAATCCTGATTCCTCAACCCTGAATCCTCAATGTTCAGCCCTAAGTCCTCAACAGTCAGTTCTCAATCCTCAATCCTCAATAGAATATCCTCAATTCACGGTTTTCAATATTCAATACTCAATCTGCAATCTTCAGACCTCTATCCACAAACATCAATTCTCATCACTCAACCCTCAATACTCAGTCCCCAATCCTCAATCTTCAATCCTCAATCCTCAATCCTCAATCCTCAATCTTAATCTTCAATCCTCAGTACTCAATCTTCAATTCTCAATTATCAATCCTCAATCGTCAATCCTCAATCTTCAATCCTCAATACTCAATCTTCAATCTTCAGTCCTCAATCCTCAATCCTCAATTCTCAATCCTCAATCCTCAGTACTCAGACCGCAAACAGCATTACTCAACCCTCACTACTCGTCCTCAATCCACAAACATCAATCCTCAATCCTCAATCTTCAATCATCAATATTCAATCTTCAGTCCTCAATCCTCAATCCTCAATCCTCAGTCCTCAATCATCAATGTTCAATCCGCAATACCCAATCCTCAATCTTCTATCCGCAATCCGCAATCCTCAATCCTCAATCCTCAATCCTCAATCCTCAGTCCTCAATGTTCTATCCTCAATACGCAATTCTCAATCTTCAATCGTCAATCCTCAATCCTCAATCCTCAATCCTCAATCCTCAATCTTAATCTTCAATCCTCAGTACTCAATCTTCAATCCTCAATCCTCAATCCTCAATCCTCAATCCTCAATCTTCAATCCTCAATACTCAATCTTCAATCCTCAATCCTCAATCCTCAATCCTCAATCCTCAATCCTCAATCCTCATTATTCAATCCTCATTACCGAATCCTCAATCTTCAATCCTCAATCCTCAATCCTCAATTCTCAATCCTCAATCCTGAATCCTCAGACTTCAAACATCAATACTCAACCCTCAGTCCTCGTCCTCAATCCTCAATATTCAGTCATTAATAATCAACCTTCAATCCTCAATCCTCAATCGTCTATCCTCAACACTCAATCCTCAATGTTCAATCCTCAATACCCAATCCTCAGTCTTCAATCCTCAATCCTCAATCCTCAATCCTCAATCCTCAATCCTCAGTCCTCAAACCTCAATCCTGATTCCTCAACCCTGAATCCTCAATGTTCAGCCCTAAGTCCTCAATAGTCAGTTCTCAATCCTCAATCCTCAATAGTATATCCTCAATTCACGGTTTTCATTACTCAATACTCAATTTGCAATATTCAGACCTCTATCCACAAACATCAATTCTCATCACTCAATCCTCAATCCTCAATCCTCAATCCTCAATCCTCAATCGTCAATATTCAATTCTCAATACTCAATCTTCAATCCTCAATCCTCAATACTCAATACTCAATCCTCATTCTTCAATCCTCAGTACCCAATCCTCAATCTTCAATCCTCAATCCTCAATTCTCAATCCTCAATCCTCAATCCTCATTCTTCAATCCTCAATACCCAATCCTCAATCTTCAATCCTCAATCCTCAATTCTCAATCCTCAAACCTCAATCCTCAGACCTCAAACATCAATACTCAACCCTCAGTCCTCGTCCTCAGTCCACAACACCCAATACTCAATCCTCAATCTTCAATTCTCAATCTTCAATCCTCAATCCTCAATCCTCGGTCCTCAAACCACAATCCTGAATCCTCAATCCTGAATCCTCAACCTTCAGCCCTCAGTCCTCAACAATCAGTTGTCAATCCTCAATCCTCAAGGGAATATCATCAATTCACAGTTTTCAATACTCAATACTCAATCTGCAATCTACAAATCTCTATCCACAATCATCAATTCTCATCACTCATCCCTCAACACTCAATCCTCAATCTTCAATCCTCAATCCTCAATCCTCAATCCTCAATCCTCAATCCTCAGACTTCAAACATCAATACTCAACCCTCAGTCCTCGTCCTCAATCCTCAATATTCAGTCATTAATATTCAACCTTCAATCCTCAATCCTCAATCCTCAATCCTCAATCCTCAATCCTCAATCCTCAATCCTCAATCGTCAATATTCAATTCTCAATACTCAATCTTCAATCCTCAATCCTCAGTACTCAATCCTAAATCCTCATTCTTCAATCCTCAATACCCAATCCTCAATCTTCAATCCTCAATCCTCAATTCTCAATCCTCAATCCTCAATCCTCAGACCTCAAGCATCAATACTCAACCCTCAGTCCTCGTCCTCAATCCACAACCCCCAATACTCAATCCTCAATCTTCAATTCTCAATCTTCAATCCTCAATCCTCAATCCTCGGTCCTCAAACCACAATACTGTATCCTCAATCCTGAAACCTCAACCTTCAGCCCTCAGTCCTCAACAATCAGTTGTCAATCCTCAATCCTCAGGAGAATATCATCAATTCACAGTTTTCAATACTCAATACTCAATCTGCAATCTTCAAATCACTATCCACAAACATCAATTCTCATCACTCATCCCTCAACACTCAATCCTCAATCTTCAATCCTCAATCCTCAATCCTCATTCCTCAATCCTCATTCTTCAATCCTCAATACCCAATCCTCAATACCCAATCTCCAATCCTCAATCCTCAATCCTCAATCCTCAATCCTCAATCAACATTCTTCAATCCTCAATACCCAATCCTCAATCTTCAATCCTCAATCCTCAATCCTCAATTCTCAATCCTCAATCCTCAATCCTCAATCCTCAATCATCAATCCTCAGTCCTCAATGTACAATCCGCAATACCCAATCCTCAATATTCTATCCGCAATCCTCTATCCTCAATCCTCAATCCTCAATCCTCAATCCTCAATCTTCAATCCTCAATACTCAATCTTCAATCCTCAATCCTCAATCCTCAATCCTCAATCCTCATTCTTCAATCCTCAACACCCAATCCTCAATCTTCAATCCTCAATCCTCAATCCTCAGTCGTCAAACCTCAGTCCTGATTCCTCAACCCTGAATCCTCAATGTTCAGCCCTAAGTCCTCAACAGTCAGTTGTCAATCCTCAATCCTCAATAGAATATCCTCAATTCACGGTTTTCAATACTCAATACTCAATCTGCAATCTTCAGACCTCTATCCACAAACATCAATTCTCATCACTCAACCCTCAATACTCAGTCCCCAATCCTCAATCTTTAATCCTCAATCCTCTATCCTCAACACTCAATCCTCAATGTTCAATCCCCAATACCCAACCCTCAGTCTTCAATCCTCAATCCTCAATACTCAATCCTCAATCCTCAATCCTCAATCCTCAATCCTCAATCCTCAATCGTCAATATTCAATCCTCAATACTCAATCTTTAATCCTCAATCCTCAATACTCAATACTCAATCCTCATTCTTCAATCCTTAATACCCAATCCTCAATCTTCAATCCTCAATCCTCAATTCTCAATCCTCAAACTTCAATCCTCAATCCTCAATCCTCAATCCTCAGTCCTCAATCTTCGATCCTCAATACTCAATCTGCAATCCTCAATCCCCAGTCCTCACTCCTCAATCCTCACTCTTCAATCCTCAATTCCGAATCCTCAATCCTCAATCCTCAATCCTCAATTCTCAATCCTCAATCCTGAATCCTCAGACTTCAAACATCAATACTCAACCCTCAGTCCTCGTCCTCAATCCACAACCCTTAATCCTCAATCCTCAATATTCAGTCATTAATATTCAACCTTCAATCCTCAATGCTCAATCCTCTATCCTCAACACTCAATCCTCAATGTTCAATCCTCAATACCCAATCCTCAGTCTTCAATCCTCTATCCTCATTCCTCAATCCTCAATCCTCAATCCTCAGTCCTCAAACTTCAATCCTGAATCCTCAACCCTGAATCCTCAATCTTCGTCCCTAAGTCCTCAACGATCAGTTGTCATTCCTCAATCCTCAATAGAATATCCTCAATTCACAGTTTTCAATACTCAATACTCAATCTGCAATCTTCAGACCTCTATCCACAAACATCAATTCTCATCACTCATCCCTCAACACTCAATCCTCAATCTTCAATCCTCAATCCTCAATCCTCAATCCTCAATCCTCAATCCTCAATCTTAATCTTCAATCCTCAGTACTCAATCTTCAATCCTGAATCCTCAATCCTCAATCCTCAATCCTCAATCTTCAATCCTCAATACTCAATCTTCAATCCTCAATCCTCAATCCTCAATCCTCAATCCTCAATCCTCAATCCTCATTATTCAATCCTCATTACCGAATCCTCAATCTTCAATCCTCAATCCTCAATCCTCAATTCTCAATCCTCAATCCTGAATCCTCAGACTTCAAACATCAATACTCAACCCTCAGTCCTCGTCCTCAATCCTCAATATTCAGTCATTAATAATCAACCTTCAATCCTCAATCCTCAATCGTCTATCCTCAACACTCAATCCTCAATGTTCAATCCTCAATACCCAATCCTCAGTCTTCAATCCTCAATCCTCAATCCTCAATCCTCAATCCTCAATCCTCAGTCCTCAAACCTCAATCCTGATTCCTCAACCCTGAATCCTCAATGTTCAGCCCTAAGTCCTCAATAGTCAGTTCTCAATCCTCAATCCTCAATAGTATATCCTCAATTCACGGTTTTCATTACTCAATACTCAATTTGCAATATTCAGACCTCTATCCACAAACATCAATTCTCATCACTCAATCCTCAATACTCAGTCCCCAATCCTCAATCTTCAATCCTCAAGCCTCTATCCTCAACAGTCAATCCTCAATGTTCAATTCTCAATACCCAACCCTCAGTCTTCAATACTCAATCCTCAATCCTCAATCCTCAATCCTCAATCCTCAATCCTCAATCCTCAATCCTCAATCGTCAATATTCAATTCTCAATACTCAATCTTCAATCCTCAATCCTCAATACTCAATACTCAATCCTCATTCTTCAATCCTCAGTACCCAATCCTCAATCTTCAATCCTCAATCCTCAATTCTCAATCCTCAATCCTCAATCCTCATTCTTCAATCCTCAATACCCAATCCTCAATCTTCAATCCTCAATCCTCAATTCTCAATCCTCAAACCTCAATCCTCAGACCTCAAACATCAATACTCAACCCTCAGTCCTCGTCCTCAGTCCACAACACCCAATACTCAATCCTCAATCTTCAATTCTCAATCTTCAATCCTCAATCCTCAATCCTCGGTCCTCAAACCACAATCCTGAATCCTCAATCCTGAATCCTCAACCTTCAGCCCTCAGTCCTCAACAATCAGTTGTCAATCCTCAATCCTCAAGGGAATATCATCAATTCACAGTTTTCAATACTCAATACTCAATCTGCAATCTACAAATCTCTATCCACAATCATCAATTCTCATCACTCATCCCTCAACACTCAATCCTCAATCTTCAATCCTCAATCCTCAATCCTCAATCCTCAATCCTCATTCTTCAATCCTCAATACCCAATCCTCAATACCCAATCTTCATTCCTCAATCCTCAATATTCAGTCATTAATATTCAACCTTCAATCCTCAATGCTCAATCCTCTATACTCAACACTCAATCCTCAATGTTCAATCCTCAATACCCAATCCTCAGTCTTCAATCCTCAATCCTCAATCCTCAATCCTCAATCCTCAATCCTCAATCCTCAATCCTCAATCCTCAATCCTCAATCTTCAATCGTCAATATTCAATACTCAATACTCAATCTTCAATCCTCAATCCTCAATACTCAATACTCAATCCTCATTCTTCAATCCTCAATACCCAATCCTCAATCTTCAATCCTCAATCCTCAATCCTCAATGTTCAATCCGCAATACCCAATCCTCAATCTTCTATCCGCAATCTTCAATCCTCAATCCTCAATACTCAATCCTCAATCCTCAATCCTCAACCCTCAATCCTCAATCTTCAATCCTCAATACTCAATCTTCAATCTTCAGTCCTCAATCCTCAATCATCAATTCTCAATCCTCAATCCTCAATCCTCAGACCGCAAACAGAAATACTCAACCCTCAGTCCTCGTCCTCAATCCACAACCATCAATCCTCAATCCTCAATCTTCAATCATCAATATTCAATCTTCAGTCCTCAATCCTCAATCCTCAATCCTCAGTCCTCAATCCTCAATGTTCAATCCGCAATACCCAATCCTCAATCTTCTATCCGCAATCCTCAATCCTCAAGCCTCAATCCTCAATCCTCAATCCTCAATCCTCAACCTTCAATCCTCAATACTCAATATTCAATCCTCATTCCCCAATCCTCAATCCTCAATCCTCATTCTTCGATCCTCAACACCCAATCCTCAATCCTCAATCCTCAATCCTCAATCCTCAATCCTCAGTCCTCAATCCTCAATACTCAATCCTCAATACTCAATCCTCAATCCTCAATCCTCAATCCTCAATCCTCAATCCTCAATCGTCAATCTTCAGTCCTCAATACTCAATCTTCAATCCTCAATCCTCAATACTCAATACTCAATCCTCATTCTTCAATCCTCAATACCCAATCCTCAATCTTCAACCCTCAATCCTCAATGCTCAATCCTCAATCCTCAATCTTCAATCCTCAATCCTCAATCCTCAATCCTCAATCCTCAATCCTCAATCCTCAATCTTCAATCCTCAATACTCAATCTTCAATCCTCAATCCTCAATCCTCAATCCTCAATCCTCAATCCTCAATCCTCAATCATCAATCTTCAACCCTCAATACTCAATCTTCAATACTCAATCCTCAATCCCCAATCCTCAATCCTCATTCTTCAATCCTCAATACCCAATCCTCAAACTTCAATCCTCAAACCTCAATCCTCAATCCTCAATCCTCAATTCTCAATCCTCAATCCTCAATCTTCAATCCTCAGTCACAAATCCTCAATCTTCAATACTCACTCCTCAATCCTCAATCTTCAATCCTGAATACTCAGTCTTCAATCCTCAATCCTCAATCCTCAATCCTCAATCAACATTCTTCAATCCTCAATACCCAATCCTCAATCTTCAATCCTCAATCCTCAATCCTCAATCCTCAATTCTCAATCCTCAATCCTGAATCCTCAGACTTCAAACATCAATACTCAACACTCAGTCCTCGTCCTCAATCCTCAATATTCAGTCATTAATATTCAACCTTCAATCCTCAATCCTCAATCCTCTATCCTCAACACTCAATCCTCAATGTTCAATCCTCAATACCCAATCCTCAGTCTTCAATCCTCAATCCTCAATCCTCAATCCTCAATCCTCAATCCTCAGTCCTCAAACCTCAATCCTGATTCCTCAACCCTGAATCCTCAATGTTCAGCCCTAAGTCCTCAACAGTCAGTTCTCAATCCTCAATCCTCAATAGAATATCCTCAATTCACGGTTTTCAATACTCAATACTCAATCTGCAATCTTCAGACCTCTATCCACAAACATCAATTCTAATCACTCAATCCTCAATACTCAGTCCCCAATCCTCAATTTTCAATCCTCAATCCTCTATCCTCAACAGTCAATCCTCAATGTTCAATCCTCAATACCCAACCCTCAGTCTTCAATCCTCAATCCTCAATCCTCAATCCTCAATCCTCAATCCTCAATCCTCAATCGTCAATATTCAATTCTCAATACTCAATCTTCAATCCTCAATCCTCAATACTCAATACTAAATCCTCATTCTTCGATCCTCAATACCCAATCCTCAATCTTCAATCCTCAATCCTCAATTCTCAATCCTCAATCCTCAATCCTCAGACCTCAAGCATCAATACTCAACCCTCAGTCCTCGTCCTCAATCCACAACCCCAAATACTCAATCCTCAATCTTCAATTCTCAATCTTCAATCCTCAATCCTCAATCCTCGGTCCTCAAACCACAATCCTGAATCCTCAATCCTGAATCCTCAGCCTTCAGCCCTCAGTCCTCAACAATCAGTTGGCAATCCTCAATCCTCAAGAGAATATCATCAATTCACAGTTTTCAATACTCAATACTCAATCTGCAATCTTCAAATCTCTATCCACAAACATCAATTCTCATCACTCATCCCTCAACACTCAATCCTCAATCTTCAATCCTCAATCCTCAATCCTCAATCCTCAATCTTCAATCCTCAATAGTCAATCTTCAATCCTCAATCCTCAATCCTCAATCCTCAATCCTCAATCCTCAATCCTCATCCTTCAATCCTCATTACCGAATCCTCAATCTTCAATCCTCAATCCTCAATCCTCAATTCTCAATCCTCAATTATGAATCCTCAGACTTCAAACATCAATACTCAACCCTCAGTCCTCGTCCTCAATCCTCAATATTCAGTCATTAATAGTCAACCTTCAATCCTCAATCCTCAATCCTCTATCCTCAACACTCAATCCTCAATGTTCAATCCTCAATACCCAATCCTCAGTCTTCAACCCTCAATCCTCAATCCTCAATCCTCAATCCTCATTCCTCAGTTCTCAAACCTCAATCCTGATTCCTCAACCATGAATCCTCAATGTTCAGCCCTAAGTCCTCAACAGTCAGTTCTCAATCCTCAATCCTCAATAGAATATCCTCAATTCACGGTTTTCGATTCTCAATACTCAATCTGCAATCTTCAGACCTCTATCCACAAACATCAATTCTCATCACTCAATCCTCAATACTCAGTCCCCAATCCTCAATCTTCAATCCTCAATCCTCTATCCTCAACAGTCAATCCTCAATGTTCAATCCTCAATAACCAACCCTCAGTCTTCAATCCTCAATCATCAATCCTCAATCCTCAATCCTCAATCCTCAATCCTCAATCCTCAATCCTCAATCGTCAATATTCAATTCTCAATACTCAATCTTCAATCCTCAATCCTCAATACTCAATACTAAATCCTCATTCTTCAATCCTCAATACCCAATCCTCAATCTTCAATCCTCAATCCTCAATTCTCAATCCTCAATCCTCAATCCTCAGACCTCAAGCATCAATACTCAACCCTCAGTCCTCGTCCTCAATCCACAACCCCCAATACTCAATCCTCAATCTTCACTTCTCAATCTTCAATCCTCAATCCTCAATCCTCGGTCCTCAAACCACTATCCTGAATCCTCAATCCTGAATCCTCAACCTTCAGCCCTCAGTCCTCAACAATCAGTTGTCAATCCTCAATCCTCAAGAGAATATCATCAATTCACAGTTTTCAATACTCAATACTCAATCTGCAATCTTCAAATCTCTATCCACAAACATCAATTCTCATCACTCATCCCTCAACACTCAATCCTCAATCTTCAAGCCTCAATCCTCAATCCTCAATCCTCAATCCTCATTCTTCAATCCTCAATACCCAATCCTCAATACCCAATCTCCAATCCTCAATCCTCAATCCTCAATCCTCAATCAACATTCTTCAATCCTCAATACCCAATCCTCAATCTTCAATCCTCAATCCTCAATCCTCAATCTTCTATCCGCAATCCTCAATCCTCAATCCTCAATCCTCAATCCTCAATCCTCAATCGTCAATCTTCAATCCTCAATACTCAATCTTCAATCCTCAATCCTCAATCCTCAATCCTCAATCCTCATTCTTCAATCCTCAACACCCAATCCTGAATCTTCAATCCTCAATCCTCAATCCTCAATTCTCAACCCTCATTCCTCACTCCTCAGTCCTCAAACATCAATAGTCAGCCCTCAGTCCTCGTCCTCAATCCACAACCCTCAATCCTCGATCCTCAATCTTCAATCATCAATATTCAATCTTCAACCCTCAATCCTCAATCCTCAATACTCAATCCTCAATCCTCAATGTTCTATCCTCAATACGCAATCCTCAACCTACAATCCTCAATCCTCAATCCTCAATTCTCAATCCTCAATCCTCAATCCTCAGACCTCAAACATCAATACTCAACCCTCAGTCCTCGTCCTCAATCCACAACCCTCAATCCTCAATCCTCAATCTTCAATCATCAATATTCAATCTTCAATCCTCAATCCTCAATCCTCAATACTCAATCCTCAATCCTCAATGTTCTATCCTCAATACGCAATCCTCAATCTTCAATCGTCAATCCTCAATCCTCAATCCTCAATCCTCAATCCTCAATCTTAATCTTCAATCCTCAGTACTCAATCTTCAATCCTCAATCCTCAATCCTCAATCCTCAATCTTCAATCTTCAATCCTCAATACTCAATCTTCAATCCTCAATCCTCAATCCTCAATCCTCAATCCTCAATCCTCAATCCTCATTCTTCAATCCTCATTACCGAATCCTCAATCTTCAATCCTCAATCCTCAATCCTCAATTCTCAATCCTCAATCCTGAATCCTCAGACTTCAAACATCAATACTCAACCCTCAGTCCTCGTCCTCAATCCTAGATATTCAGTCATTAATATTCAACCTTCAATCCTCAATCCTCAATCCTCTATCCTCAACACTCAATCCTCAATGTTCAATCCTCAATACCCAATCCTCAGTCTTCAATCCTCAATCCTCAATCCTCAATCCTCAATCCTCAATCCTCAGTCCTCAAACCTCAATCCTGATTCCTCAACCCTGAATCCTCAATGTTCAGCCCTAAGTCCTCAACTGTCAGTTCTCAATCCTCAATCCTCAATAGAATATCCTCAATTCACGGCTTTCAATACTCAATACTCAATCTGCAATCTTCAGGCCTCTATCCACAAACATCAATTCTCATCACTCAATCCTCAATACTCAGTCCCCAATCCTCAATCTTCAATCCTCAATCCTCTATCCTCAACCGTCAATCCTCAATGTTCAATCCTCAATACCCAACCCTCAGTCTTCGATCCTCAATCCTCAATCCTCAATCCTCAATCCTCAATCCTCAATCCTCAATCCTCAATCCTCAATCGTCAATATTCAATTCTCAATACTCAATCTTCAATCCTCAATCCTCAATACTCAATACTAAATCCTCATTCTTCAATCCTCAATACCCAATCCTCAATCTTCAATCCTCAATCCTCAATTCTCAACACCCAATCCTGAATCTTCAATCCTCAATCCTCAATCCTCAATTCTCAACCCTCAATCCTGAATCCTCAGACTTCAAACATCAATACTGAACCCTCAGTCCTCGTCCTCAATCCTCAATATTCAGTTATTAATATTCAACCTTCAATCCTCAATCCTCAATCCTCAATCCTCAATCCTCAATCCTCAATCGTCAATATTCAATTCTCAATACTCAATCTTCAATCCTCAATCCTCAATACTCAATACTAAATCCTCATTCTTCAATCCTCAATACCCAATCCTCAATCTTCAATCCTCAATCCTCAATTCTCAATCCTCAATCCTCAATCCTCAGACCTCAAGCATCAATACTCAACCCTCAGTCCTCGTCCTCAATCCACAACCCCCAATACTCAATCCTCAATCTTCACTTCTCAATCTTCAATCCTCAATCCTCAATCATCGGTCCTCAAACCACAATCCTGAATCCTCAATCCTGAATCCTCAACCTTCAGCCCTCAGTCCTCAACAATCAGTTGTCAATCCTCAATCCTCAAGAGAATATCATCAATTCACAGTTTTCAATACTCAATACTCAATCTGCAATCTTCAAATCTCTATCCACAAACATCAATTCTCATCACTCATCCCTCAACACTCAATCCTCAATCTTCAATCCTCAATCCTCAATCCTCAATCCTCAATCCTCAATCATCAATCCTCAATCCTCAATGTACAATCCGCAATACCCAATCCTCAATCTTCTATCCGCAATCCTCAATCCTCAATCCTCAATCCTCAATCCTCAATCCTCAATCTTGAATCCTCAATACTCAATCTTCAATCCTCAATCCTCAATCCTCAATCCTCAATCCTCATTCTTCAATCCTCAACACCCAATCCTGAATCTTCAATCCTCAATCCTCAATCCTCAATTCTCAACCCTCATTCCTCAATCCTCAGTCCTCAAACATCAATAGTCAACCCTCAGTCCTCGTCCTCAATCCACAACCCTCAATCCTCGATCCTCAATCTTCAATCAGCAATATTCAATCTTCAACCCTCAATCCTCAATCCTCAATACTCATTCCTCAATCCTCAATGTTCTATCCTCAATACGCAATCCTCAACCTACAATCCTCAATCCTCAATCCTCAATCCTCAATTCTCAATCCTCAATCCTCAATCCTCGGACCTCAAACATCAATACTCAACCCTCAGTCCTCGTCCTCAATCCACAACCCTCAATCCTCAATCCTCAATCTTCAATCATCAATATTCAATCTTCAATCCTCAATCCTCAATCCTCAATACTCAATCCTCAATCCTCAATGTTCTATCCTCAATAAGCAATCCTCAATCTTCAATCGTCAATCCTCAACCCTCAATCCTCAATCCTCAATCCTCAATCTTAATCTTCAATCCTCAGTACTCAATCTTCAATCCTCAATCCTCAATCCTCAATCCTCAATCCTCAATCTTCAATCCTCAATACTCAATCTTCAATCCTCAATCCTCAATCCTCAATCCTCAATCCTCAATCCTCAATCCTCATTCTTCAATCCTCATTACCGAATCCTCAATCTTCAATCCTCAATCCTCAATCCTCAATTCTCAATCCTCAATCCTCAATCCTCAGACTTCAAACATCAATACTCAACCCTCAGTCCTCGTCCTCAATCCTCAATATTCAGTCATTAATATTCAACCTTCAATCCTCAATCCTCAATCCTCTATCCTCAACACTCAATCCTCAATGTTCAATCCTCAATACCCAATCCTCAGTCTTCAATCCTCAATCCTCAATCCTCAATCCTCAATCCTCAATCCTCAGTCCTCAAACCTCAATCCTGATTCCTCAACCCTGAATCCTCAATGTTCAGCCCTAAGTCCTCAACAGTCAGTTCTCAATCCTCAATCCTCAATAGAATATCCTCAATTCACGGTTTTCAATACTCAATACTCAATCTGCAATCTTCAGACCTCTATCCACAAACATCAATTCTCATCACTCAATCCTCAATACTCAGTCCCCAATCCTCAATCTTCAATCCTCAATCCTCAATCCTCAATCCTCAATCCTCATTCTTCAATCCTCAACACCCAATCCTCAATCTTCAATCCTCAATCCTCAATCCTCAATTCTCAACCCTCATTGCTCAATCCTCAGTCCTCAAACATCAAAAGTCAACCCTCAGTCCTCGTCCTCAATCCACAACCCTCAATCCTCGATCCTCAATCTTCAATCATCAATATTCAATCTTCAACCCTCAATCCTCAATCCTCAATACTCAATCCTCAATCCTCAATGTTCTATCCTCAATACGCAATCCTCAACCTACAATCCTCAATCCTCAATCCTCAATCCTCAATCCTCAATCCTCAATCTTAATCTTCAATCCTCAGTACTCAATCTTCAATCCTCAATCCTCAATCCTCAATCCTCAATCTTCAATCTTCAATACTCAATACTCAATCTTCAATCCTCAATCCTCAATCCTCAATCCTCAATCCTCAATCCTCAATCCTCAATTCTCAATCCTCAATCCTGAATCCTCAGACTTCAAACATCAATACTCAACACTCAGTCCTCGTCCTCAATTCTCAATATTCAGTCATTAATATTCAACCTTCAATCCTCAATCCTCAATCCTCTATCCTCAACACTCAATCCTCAATGTTCAATCCTCAATACCCAATCCTCAGTCTTCAATCCTCAATCCTCAATCCTCAATCCTCAATCCTCAATCCTCAGTCCTCAAACCTCAATCCTGATTCCTCAACCCTGAATCCTCAATGTTCAGCCCTAAGTCCTCAACAGTCAGTTCTCAATCCTCAATCCTCAATAGAATATCCTCAATTCACGGTTTTCAATACTCAATACTCAATCTGCAATCTTCAGACCTCTATCCACAAACATCAATTCTCATCACTCAATCCTCAATACTCAGTCCCCAATCCTCAATCTTCAATCCTCAATCCTCTATCCTCAACAGTCAATCCTCAATGTTCAATCCTCAATACCCAACCCTCAGTCTTCAATCCTCAATCCTCAATCCTCAATCCTCAATCCTCAATCCTCAATCCTGAATCCTCAATCCTCAGTCGTCAATATTCAATTCTCAATACTCAATCTTCAATCCTCAATCCTCAATACTCAATACTAAATCCTCATTCTTCAATCCTCAATACCCAATCACGAATCTTCAATCCTCAATCCTCAATGCTCAATCCTCAATCCTCAATCCTCAGACCTCAAGCATCAATACTCAACCCTCAGTCCTCGTCCTCAATCCACAACCCCCAATACTCAATCCTCAATCTTCAATTCTCAATCTTCAATCCTCAATCCTCAATCCTCGGTCCTCAAACCACAATCCTGAATCCTCAATCCTGAATCCTCAACCTTCAGCCCTCAGTCCTCAACAATCAGTTGGCAATCCTCAATCCTCAAGAGAATATCATCAATTCACAGTTTTCAATACTCAATACTAAATCTGCAATCTTCAAATCTCTATCCACAAACATCAATTCTCATCACTCATCCCTCAACACTCAATCCTCAATCTTCAATCCTCAATCCTCAATCCTCAATCCTCAATCCTCAATCATCAATCCTCAATCCTCAATGTACAATCCGCAATACCCAATCCTCAATCTTCTATCCGCAATCCTCAATCCTCAATCCTCAATCCTCAATCCTCAATCCTCAATCTTGAATCCTCAATACTCAATCTTCAATCCTCAATCCTCAATCCTCAATCCTCAATCCTCATTCTTCAATCCTCAACACCCAATCCTGAATCTTCAATCCTCAATCCTCAATCCTCAATTCTCAACCCTCATTCCTCAATCCTCAGTCCTCAAACATCAATAGTCAACCCTCAGTCCTCGTCCTCAATCCACAACCCTCAATCCTCGATCCTCAATCTTCAATCATCAATATTCAATCTTCAACCCTCAATCCTCAATCCTCAATACTCAATCCTCAATCCTCAATGTTCTATCCTCAATACGCAATCCTCAACCTACAATCCTCAATCCTCAATCCTCAATCCTCAATTCTCAATCCTCAATCCTCAATCCTCAGACCTCAAACATCAATACTCAACCCTCAGTCCTCGTCCTCAATCCACAACCCTCAATCCTCAATCCTCAATCTTCAATCATCAATATTCAATCTTCAATCCTCAATCCTCAATCCTCAATACTCAATCCTCAATCCTCAATGTTCTATCCTCAATACGCAATCCTCAATCTTCAATCGTCAATCCTCAACCCTCAATCCTCAATCCTCAATCCTCAATCTTAATCTTCAATTCTCAGTACTCAATCTTCAATCCTCAATCCTCAATCCTCAATCCTCAATCCTCAATCTTCAATCCTCAATACTCAATCTTCAATCCTCAATCCTCAATCCTTAATCCTCAATCCTCAATCCTCAATCCTCATTCTTCAATCCTCATTACCGAGTCCTCAATCTTCAATGCTCAATCCTCAATCCTCAATTCTCAATCCTCAATCCTGAATCCTCAGACTTCAAACATCAATACTCAACCCTCAGTCCTCGTCCTCAATCCTCAATATTCAGTCATTAATATTCAACCTTCAATCCTCAATCCTCAATCCTCTATCCTCAACACTCAATCCTCAATGTTCAATCCTCAATACCCAATCCTCAGTCTTCAATCCTGAATCCTCAATCCTCAATCCTCAATCCTCAATCCTCAGTCCTCAAACCTCAATCCTGATTCCTCAACCCTGAATCCTCAATGTTCAGCCCTAAGTCCTCAACAGTCAGTTCTCAATCCTCAATCCTCAATAGAATATCCTCAATTCACGGTTTTCAATACTCAATACTCAATCTGCAATCTTCAGACCTCTATCCACAAACATCAATTCTCATCACTCAATCCTCAATACTCAGTCCCCAATCCTCAATCTTCAATCCTCAATCCTCTATCCTCAACAGTCAATCCTCAATGTTCAATCCTCAATACCCAACCCTCAGCCTTCAATCCTCAATCCTCAATCCTCAATCCTCAATCCTCAATCCTCAATCCTCAATCCTCAATCCTCAGTCGTCAATATTCAATTCTCAATACTCAATCTTCAATCCTCAATCCTCAATACTCAATACTAAATCCTCTTTCTTCAATCCTCAATACCCAATCCTCAATCTTCAATCCTCAATCCTCAATGCTCAATCCTCAATCCTCAATCCTCAGACCTCAAGCATCAATACTCAACCCTCAGTCCTCGTCCTCAATCCACAACCCCCAATACTCAATCCTCAATCTTCAATTCTGAATCTTCAATCCTCAATCCTCAATCCTCGGTCCTCAAACCACAATCCTGAATCCTCAATCCTGAATCCTCAACCTTCAGCCCTCAGTCCTCAACAATCAGTTGGCAATCCTCAATCCTCAAGAGAATATCATCAATTCACAGTTTTCAATACTCAATACTAAATCTGCAATCTTCAAATCTCTATCCACAAACATCAATTCTCATCACTCATCCCTCAACACTCAATCCTCAATCTTCAATCCTCAATCCTCAATCCTCAATCCTCAATCCTCAATCCTCAATCCTCAATCCTCAATCATCAATCCTCAATCCTCAATGTACAATCCGCAATACCCAATCCTCAATCTTCTATCCGCAATCCTCAATCCTCAATCCTCAATCCTCAATCCTCAATCCTCAATCTTGAATCCTCAATACTCAATCTTCAATCCTCAATCCTCAATCCTCAATCCTCAATCCTCATTCTTCAATCCTCAACACCCAATCCTGAATCTTCAATCCTCAATCCTCAATCCTCAATTCTCAACCCTCATTCCTCAATCCTCAGTCCTCAAACATCAATAGTCAACCCTCAGTCCTCGTCCTCAATCCACAACCCTCAATCCTCGATCCTCAATCTTCAATCATCAATATTCAATCTTCAACCCTCAATCCTCAATCCTCAATACTCAATCCTCAATCCTCAATGTTCTATCCTCAATACGCAATCCTCAACCTACAATCCTCAATCCTCAATCCTCAATCCTCAATTCTCAATCCTCAATCCTCAATCCTCAGACCTCAAACATCAATACTCAACCCTCAGTCCTCGTCCTCAATCCACAACCCTCAATCCTCAATCCTCAATCTTCAATCATCAATATTCAATCTTCAATCCTCAATCCTCAATCCTCAATACTCAATCCTCAATCCTCAATGTTCTATCCTCAATACGCAATCCTCAATCTTCAATCGTCAATCCTCAACCCTCAATCCTCAATCCTCAATGTTCTATCCTCAATACGCAATCCTCAACCTACAATCCTCAATCCTCAATCCTCAATCCTCAATCCTCAATCCTCAATCTTAATCTTCAATCCTCAGTACTCAATCTTCAATCCTCAATCCTCAATCCTCAATCCTCAATCTTCAATCTTCAATACTCAATACTCAATCTTCAATCCTCAATCCTCAATCCTCAATCCTCAATCCTCAATCCTCAATCCTCAATTCTTTATCCTCAATCCTGAATCCTCAGACTTCAAACATCAATACTCAACACTCAGTCCTCGTCCTCAATCCTCAATATTCAGTCATTAATATTCAACCTTCAATCCTCAATCCTCAATCCTCTATCCTCAACACTCAATCCTCAATGTTCAATCCTCAATACCCAATCCTCAGTCTTCAATCCTCAATCCTCAATCCTCAATCCTCAATCCTCAATCCTCAGTCCTCAAACCTCAATCCTGATTCCTCAACCCTGAATCCTCAATGTTCAGCCCTAAGTCCTCAACAGTCAGTTCTCAATCCTCAATCCTCAATAGAATATCCTCAATTCACGGTTTTCAATACTCAATACTCAATCTGCAATCTTCAGACCTCTATCCACAAACATCAATTCTCATCACTCAATCCTCAATACTCAGTCCCCAATCCTCAATCTTCAATCCTCAATCCTCTATCCTCAACAGTCAATCCTCAATGTTCAATCCTCAATACCCAACCCTCAGTCTTCTATCCTCAATCCTCAATCCTCAATCCTCAATCCTCAATCCTCAGTCGTCAATATTCAATTCTCAATACTCAATCTTCAATCCTCAATCCTCAATACTCAATACTAAATCCTCATTCTTCAATCCTCAATACCCAATCCTCAATCTTCAATCCTCAATCCTCAATGCTCAATCCTCAATCCTCAATCCTCAGACCTCAAGCATCAATACTCAACCCTCAGTCCTCGTCCTCAATCCACAACCCCCAATACTCAATCCTCAGTCTTCAATTCTCAATCTTCAATCCTCAATCCTCAATCCTCGGTCCTCAAACCACAATCCTGAATCCTCAATCCTGAATCCTCAACCTTCAGCCCTCAGTCCTCAACAATCAGTTGGCAATCCTCAATCCTCAAGAGAATATCATCAATTCACAGTTTTCAATACTCAATACTAAATCTGCAATCTTCAAATCTCTATCCACAAACATCAATTCTCATCACTCATCCCTCAACACTCAATCCTCAATCTTCAATCCTCAATCCTCAATCCTCAATCCTCAATCAACATTCTTCAATCCTCAATACCCAATCCTCAATCTTCAATCCTCAATCCTCAATCCTCAATTCTCAATCCTCAATCCTCAATCCTCAATCCTCAATCCTCAATCATCAATCCTCAATCCTCAATGTACAATCCGCAATACCCAATCCTCAATCTTCTATCCGCAATCCTCAATCCTCAATCCTCAATCCTCAATCCTCAATCCTCAATCTTGAATCCTCAATACTCAATCTTCAATCCCCAATCCTCAATCCTCAATCCTCAATCCTCATTCTTCAATCCTCAACACCCAATCCTGAATCTTCAATCCTCAATCCTCAATCCTCAATTCTCAACCCTCATTCCTCAATCCTCAATTCTCAATCCTCAATCCTGAATCCTCAGACTTCAAACATCAATACTCAACCCTCAGTCCTCGTCCTCAATCCTCAATATTCAGTCATTAATATTCAACCTTCAATCCTCAATCCTCAATCCTCTATCCTCAACACTCAATCCTCAATGTTCAATCCTCAATACCCAATCCTCAGTCTTCAATCCTCAATCCTCAATCCTCAACCCTCAATCCTCAATCCTCAGTCCTCAAACCTCAATCCTGATTCCTCAACCCTGAATCCTCAATGTTCAGCCCTAAGTCCTCAACAGTCAGTTCTCAATCCTCAATCCTCAATAGAATATCCTCAATTCACGGTTTTCAATACTCAATACTCAATCTGCAATCTTCAGACCTCTATCCACAAACATCAATTCTCATCACTCAATCCTCAATACTCAGTCCCCAATCCTCAATCTTCAATCCTCAATCCTCTATCCTCAACAGTCAATCCTCAATGTTCAATCCTCAATACCCAACCCTCAGTCTTCAATCCTCAATCCTCAATCCTCAATCCTCAATCCTCAATCCTCAATCCTCAATCGTCAATATTCAATTCTCAATACTCAATCTTCAATCCTCAATCCTCAATACTCAATACTAAATCCTCATTCTTCAATCCTCAATACCCAATCCTCAATCTTCAATCCTCAATCCTCAATTCTCAATCCTCAATCCTCAATCCTCAGACCTCAAGCATCAATACTCAACCCTCAGTCCTCGTCCTCAATCCACAACCCCCAATACTCAATCCTCAATCTTCAATTCTCAATCTCCAATCCTCAATCCTCAATCCTCGGTCCTCAAACCACAATCCTGAATCCTCAATCCTGAATCCTCAACCTTCAGCCCTCAGTCCTCAACAATCAGTTGGCAATCCTCAATCCTCAAGAGAATATCATCAATTCACAGTTTTCAATACTCAATACTCAATCTGCAATCTTCAAATCTCTATCCACAAACATCAATTCTCATCACTCATCCCTCAACACTCAATCCTCAATCTTCAATCCTCAATCCTCAATCCTCAATCCTCAATCCTCATTCTTCAATCCTCAATACCCAATCCTCAATACCCAATCTCCAATCCTCAATCCTCAATCCTCAATCCTCAATCCTCAATCAACATTCTTCAATCCTCAATACCCAATCCTCAATCTTCAATCCTCAATCCTCAATCCTCAATTCTCAATCCTCAATCCTCAATCCTCAATCCTCAATCATCAATCCTCAATCCTCAATGTACAATCCGCAATACCCAATCCTCAATCTTCTATCCGCAATCCTCAATCCTCAATCCTCAATCCTCAATCCTCAATCCTCAATCTTCAATCCTCAATACTCAATCTTCAATCCTCAATCCTCAATCCTCAATCCTCAATCCTCATTCTTCAATCCTCAACACCCAATCCTCAATCTTCAATCCTCAATCCTCAATCCTCAATTCTCAACCCTCATTGCTCAATCCTCAGTCCTCAAACATCAAAAGTCAACCCTCAGTCCTCGTCCTCAATCCACAACCCTCAATCCTCGATCCTCAATCTTCAATCATCAATATTCAATCTTCAACCCTCAATCCTCAATCCTCAATACTCAATCCTCAATCCTCAATGTTCTATCCTCAATACGCAATCCTCAACCTACAATCCTCAATCCTCAATCCTCAATCCTCAATCCTCAATCCTCAATCTTAATCTTCAATCCTCAGTACTCAATCTTCAATCCTCAATCCTCAATCCTCAATCCTCAATCTTCAATCTTCAATACTCAATACTCAATCTTCAATCCTCAATCCTCAATCCTCAATCCTCAATCCTCAATCCTCAATCCTCAATTCTCAATCCTCAATCCTGAATCCTCAGACTTCAAACATCAATACTCAACACTCAGTCCTCGTCCTCAATCCTCAATATTCAGTCATTAATATTCAACCTTCAATCCTCAATCCTCAATCCTCTATCCTCAACACTCAATCCTCAATGTTCAATCCTCAATACCCAATCCTCAGTCTTCAATCCTCAATCCTCAATCCTCAATCCTCAATCCTCAGTCCTCAAACCTCAATCCTGATTCCTCAACCCTGAATCCTCAATGTTCAGCCCTAAGTCCTCAACAGTCAGTTCTCAATCCTCAATCCTCAATAGAATATCCTCAATTCACGGTTTTCAATACTCAATACTCAATCTGCAATCTTCAGACCTCTATCCACAAACATCAATACTCATCACTCAATCCTCAATACTCAGTCCCCAATCCTCAATCTTCAATCCTCAATCCTCTATCCTCAACAGTCAATCCTCAATGTTCAATCCTCAATACCCAACCCTCAGTCTTCAATCCTCAATCCTCAATCCTCAATCCTCAATCCTCAATCCTCAATCCTCAATCCTCAATCCTCAGTCGTCAATATTCAATTCTCAATACTCAATCTTCAATCCTCAATCCTCAATACTCAATACTAAATCCTCATTCTTCAATCCTCAATACCCAATCATGAATCTTCAATCCTCAATCCTCAATGCTCAATCCTCAATCCTCAATCCTCAGACCTCAAGCATCAATACTCAACCCTCAGTCCTCGTCCTCAATCCACAACCCCCAATACTCAATCCTCAATCTTCAATTCTCAATCTTCAATCCTCAATCCTCAATCCTCGGTCCTCAAACCACAATCCTGAATCCTCAATCCTGAATCCTCAACCTTCAGCCCTCAGTCCTCAACAATCAGTTGGCAATCCTCAATCCTCAAGAGAATATCATCAATTCACAGTTTTCAATACTCAATACTAAATCTGCAATCTTCAAATCTCTATCCACAAACATCAATTCTCATCACTCATCCCTCAACACTCAATCCTCAATCTTCAATCCTCAATCCTCAATCCTCAATCCTCAATCCTCAATCATCAATCCTCAATCCTCAATGTACAATCCGCAATACCCAATCCTCAATCTTCTATCCGCAATCCTCAATCCTCAATCCTCAATCCTCAATCCTCAATCCTCAATCTTGAATCCTCAATACTCAATCTTCAATCCTCAATCCTCAATCCTCAATCCTCAATCCTCATTCTTCAATCCTCAACACCCAATCCTGAATCTTCAATCCTCAATCCTCAATCCTCAATTCTCAACCCTCATTCCTCAATCCTCAGTCCTCAAACATCAATAGTCAACCCTCAGTCCTCGTCCTCAATCCACAACCCTCAATCCTCGACCCTCAATCTTCAATCATCAATATTCAATATTCAACCCTCAATCCTCAATCCTCAATACTCAATCCTCAATCCTCAATGTTCTATCCTCAATACGCAATCCTCAACCTACAATCCTCAATCCTCAATCCTCAATCCTCAATTCTCAATCCTCAATCCTCAATCCTCAGACCTCAAACATCAATACTCAACCCTCAGTCCTCGTCCTCAATCCACAACCCTCAATCCTCAATCCTCAATCTTCAATCATCAATATTCAATCTTCAATCCTCAATCCTCAATCCTCAATACTCAATCCTCAATCCTCAATGTTCTATCCTCAATACGCAATCCTCAATCTTCAATCGTCAATCCTCAACCCTCAATCCTCAATCCTCAATCCTCAATCTTAATCTTCAATTCTCAGTACTCAATCTTCAATCCTCAATCCTCAATCCTCAATCCTCAATCCTCAATCTTCAATCCTCAATACTCAATCTTCAATCCTCAATCCTCAATCCTTAATCCTCAATCCTCAATCCTCAATCCTCATTCTTCAATCCTCATTACCGAATCCTCAATCTTCAATCCTCAATCCTCAATCCTCAATTCTCAATCCTCAATCCTGAATCCTCAGACTTCAAACATCAATACTCAACCCTCAGTCCTCGTCCTCAATCCTCAATATTCAGTCATTAATATTCAACCTTCAATCCTCAATCCTCAATCCTCTATCCTCAACACTCAATCCTCAATGTTCAATCCTCAATACCCAATCCTCAGTCTTCAATCCTCAATCCTCAATCCTCAATCCTCAATCCTCAGTCCTCAAACCTCAATCCTGATTCCTCAACCCTGAATCCTCAATGTTCAGCCCTAAGTCCTCAACAGTCAGTTCTCAATCCTCAATCCTCAATAGAATATCCTCAATTCACGGTTTTCAATACTCAATACTCAATCTGCAATCTTCAGACCTCTATCCACAAACATCAATTCTCATCACTCAATCCTCAATACTCAGTCCCCAATCCTCAGTCTTCAATCCTCAATCCTCTATCCTCAACAGTCAATCCTCAATGTTCAATCCTCAATACCCAACCCTCAGTCTTCAATCCTCAATCCTCAATCCTCAATCCTCAATCCTCAATCCTCAATCCTCAATCCTCAATCCTCAGTCGTCAATATTCAATTCTCAATACTCAATCTTCAATCCTCAATCCTCAATACTCAATACTAAATCCTCATTCTTCAATCCTCAATACCCAATCATGAATCTTCAATCCTCAATCCTCAATGCTCAATCCTCAATCCTCAATCCTCAGACCTCAAGCATCAATACTCAACCCTCAGTCCTCGTCCTCAATCCACAACCCCCAATACTCAATCCTCAATCTTCAATTCTCAATCTTCAATCCTCAATCCTCAATCCTCGGTCCTCAAACCACAATCCTGAATCCTCAATCCTGAATCCTCAACCTTCAGCCCTCAGTCCTCAACAATCAGTTGGCAATCCTCAATCCTCAAGAGAATATCATCAATTCACAGTTTTCAATACTCAATACTAAATCTGCAATCTTCAAATCTCTATCCACAAACATCAATTCTCATCACTCATCCCTCAACACTCAATCCTCAATCTTCAATCCTCAATCCTCAATCCTCAATCCTCAATCCTCAATCATCAATCCTCAATCCTCAATGTACAATCCGCAATACCCAATCCTCAATCTTCTATCCGCAATCCTCAATCCTCAATCCTCAATCCTCAATCCTCAATCCTCAATCCTCAATCTTGAATCCTCAATACTCAATCTTCAATCCTCAATCCTCAATCCTCAATCCTCAATCCTCATTCTTCAATCCTCAACACCCAATCCTGAATCTTCAATCCTCAATCCTCAATCCTCAATTCTCAACCCTCATTCCTCAATCCTCAGTCCTCAAACATCAATAGTCAACCCTCAGTCCTCGTCCTCAATCCACAACCCTCAATCCTCGATCCTCAATCTTCAATCATCAATATTCAATCTTCAACCCTCAATCCTCAATCCTCAATACTCAATCCTCAATCCTCAATGTTCTATCCTCAATACGCAATCCTCAACCTACAATCCTCAATCCTCAATCCTCAATCCTCAATTCTCAATCCTCAATCCTCAATCCTCAGACCTCAAACATCAATACTCAACCCTCAGTCCTCGTCCTCAATCCACAACCCTCAATCCTCAATCCTCAATCTTCAATCATCAATATTCAATCTTCAATCCTCAATCCTCAATCCTCAATACTCAATCCTCAATCCTCAATGTTCTATCCTCAATCTTCAATCGTCAATCCTCAACCCTCAATCCTCAATCCTCAATCCTCAATCTTAATCTTCAATTCTCAGTACTCAATCTTCAATCCTCAATCCTCAATCCTCAATCCTCAATCCTCAATCTTCAATCCTCAATACTCAATCTTCAATCCTCAATCCTCAATCCTTAATCCTCAATCCTCAATCCTCAATCCTCATTCTTCAATCCTCATTACCGAATCCTCAATCTTCAATCCTCAATCCTCAATCCTCAATTCTCAATCCTCAATCCTGAATCCTCAGACTTCAAACATCAATACTCAACCCTCAGTCCTCGTCCTCAATCCTCAATATTCAGTCATTAATATTCAACCTTCAATCCTCAATCCTCAATCCTCTATCCTCAACACTCAATCCTCAATGTTCAATCCTCAATACCCAATCCTCAGTCTTCAATCCTGAATCCTCAATCCTCAATCCTCAATCCTCAATCCTCAGTCCTCAAACCTCAATCCTGATTCCTCAACCCTGAATCCTCAATGTTCAGCCCTAAGTCCTCAACAGTCAGTTCTCAATCCTCAATCCTCAATAGAATATCCTCAATTCACGGTTTTCAATACTCAATACTCAATCTGCAATCTTCAGACCTCTATCCACAAACATCAATTCTCATCACTCAATCCTCAATACTCAGTCCCCAATCCTCAATCTTCAATCCTCAATCCTCTATCCTCAACAGTCAATCCTCAATGTTCAATCCTCAATACCCAACCCTCAGTCTTCAATCCTCAATCCTCAATCCTCAATCCTCAATCCTCAATCCTCAATCCTCAATCCTCAATCCTCAGTCGTCAATATTCAATTCTCAATACTCAATCTTCAATCCTCAATCCTCAATACTCAATACTAAATCCTCTTTCTTCAATCCTCAATACCCAATCCTCAATCTTCAATCCTCAATCCTCAATGCTCAATCCTCAATCCTCAATCCTCAGACCTCAAGCATCAATACTCAACCCTCAGTCCTCGTCCTCAATCCACAACCCCCAATACTCAATCCTCAATCTTCAATTCTGAATCTTCAATCCTCAATCCTCAATCCTCGGTCCTCAAACCACAATCCTGAATCCTCAATCCTGAATCCTCAACCTTCAGCCCTCAGTCCTCAACAATCAGTTGGCAATCCTCAATCCTCAAGAGAATATCATCAATTCACAGTTTTCAATACTCAATACTAAATCTGCAATCTTCAAATCTCTATCCACAAACATCAATTCTCATCACTCATCCCTCAACACTCAATCCTCAATCTTCAATCCTCAATCCTCAATCCTCAATCCTCAATCCTCAATCCTCAATCCTCAATCCTCAATCATCAATCCTCAATCCTCAATGTACAATCCGCAATACCCAATCCTCAATCTTCTATCCGCAATCCTCAATCCTCAATCCTCAATCCTCAATCCTCAATCCTCAATCTTGAATCCTCAATACTCAATCTTCAATCCTCAATCCTCAATCCTCAATCCTCAATCCTCATTCTTCAATCCTCAACACCCAATCCTGAATCTTCAATCCTCAATCCTCAATCCTCAATTCTCAACCCTCATTCCTCAATCCTCAGTCCTCAAACATCAATAGTCAACCCTCAGTCCTCGTCCTCAATCCACAACCCTCAATCCTCGATCCTCAATCTTCAATCATCAATATTCAATCTTCAACCCTCAATCCTCAATCCTCAATACTCAATCCTCAATCCTCAATGTTCTATCCTCAATACGCAATCCTCAACCTACAATCCTCAATCCTCAATCCTCAATCCTCAATTCTCAATCCTCAATCCTCAATCCTCAGACCTCAAACATCAATACTCAACCCTCAGTCCTCGTCCTCAATCCACAACCCTCAATCCTCAATCCTCAATCTTCAATCATCAATATTCAATCTTCAATCCTCAATCCTCAATCCTCAATACTCAATCCTCAATCCTCAATGGTCTATCCTCAATACGCAATTCTCAATCCTCAATCCTGAATCCTCAGACTTCAAACATCAATACTCAACACTCAGTCCTCGTCCTCAATCCTCAATATTCAGTCATTAATATTCAACCTTCAATCCTCTATCCTCAATCCTCTATCCTCAACACTCAATCCTCAATGTTCAATCCTCAATACCCAATCCTCAGTCTTCAATCCTCAATCCTCAATCCTCAATCCTCAATCCTCAATCCTCAGTCCTCAAACCTCAATCCTGATTCCTCAACCCTGAATCCTCAATGTTCAGCCCTAAGTCCTCAACAGTCAGTTCTCATTCCTCAATCCTCAATAGAATATCCTCAATTCACGGTTTTCAATACTCAATACTCAATCTGCAATCTTCAGACCTCTATCCACAAACATCAATTCTCATCACTCAATCCTCAATACTCAGTCCCCAATCCTCAATCTTCAATCCTCAATCCTCTATCCTCAACAGTCAATCCTCAATGTTCAATCCTCAATACCCAACCCTCAGTCTTCAATCCTCAATCCTCAATCCTCAATCCTCAATCCTCAATCCTCAATCGTCAATATTCAATTCTCAATACTCAATCTTCAATCCTCAATCCTCAATACTCAATACTAAATCCTCATTCCTCAATCCTCAATACCCAATCCTCAATGTTCAATCCTCAATCCTCAATTCTCAATCCTCAATCCTCAATCCTCAGACCTCAAGCATCAATACTCAACCCTCAGTCCTCGTCCTCAATCCACAACCCCCAATACTCAATCCTCAATCTTCAATTCTCAATCTTCAATCCTCAATCCTCAATCCTCGGTCCTCAAACCACAATCCTGAATCCTCAATCCTGAATCCTCAACCTTCAGCCCTCAGTCCTCAACAATCAGTTGGCAATCCTCAATCCTCAAGAGAATATCATCAATTCACAGTTTTCAATACTCAATACTCAATCTGCAATCTTCAAATCTCTATCCACAAACATCAATTCTCATCACTCATCCCTCAACACTCAATCCTCAATCTTCAATCCTCAATCCTCAATCCTCAATCCTCAATCCTCATTCTTCAATCCTCAATACCCAATCCTCAATACCCAATCTCCAATCCTCAATCCTCAATCCTCAATCCTCAATCCTCAATCAACATTCTTCAATCCTCAATACCCAATCCTCAATCTTCAATCCTCAATCCTCAATCCTCAATTCTCAATCCTCAATCCTCAATCCTCAATCCTCAATCATCAATCCTCAATCCTCAATGTACAATCCGCAATACCCAATCCTCAATCTTCTATCCGCAATCCTCAATCCTCAATCCTCAATCCTCAATCCTCAATCCTCAATCTTCAATCCTCAATACTCAATCTTCAATCCTCAATCCTCAATCCTCAATCCTCAATCCTCATTCTTCAATCCTCAACACCCAATCCTCAATCTTCAATCCTCAATCCTCAATCCTCAATTCTCAACCCTCATTCCTCAATCCTCAGTCCTCAAACATCAAAAGTCAACCCTCAGTCCTCGTCCTCAATCCACAACCCTCAATCCTCGATCCTCAATCTTCAATCATCAATATTCAATCTTCAACCCTCAATCCTCAATCCTCAGTACTCAATCCTCAATCCTCAATGTTCTATCCTCAATACGCAATCCTCAACCTACAATCCTCAATCCTCAATCCTCAATTCTCAATCCTCAATCCTCAATCCTCAGACCTCAAACATCAATACTCAACCCTCAGTCCTCGTCCTCAATCCACAACCCTCAATCCTCAATCCTCAATCTTCAATCATCAATATTCAATCTTCAATCCTCAATCCTCAATCCTCAATACTCAATCCTCAATCCTCAATGTTCTATCCTCAATACGCAATCCTCAATCTTCAATCGTCGATCCTCAATCCTCAATCCTCAATCCTCAATCCTCAATCTTAATCTTCAATCCTCAGTACTCAATCTTCAATCCTCAATCCTCAATCCTCAATCCTCAATCTTCAATCTTCAATACTCAATACTCAATCTTCAATCCTCAATCCTCAATCCTCAATCCTCAATCCTCAATCCTCAATCCTCAATTCTCAATCCTCAATCCTGAATCCTCAGACTTCAAACATCAATACTCAACACTCAGTCCTCGTCCTCAATCCTCAATATTCAGTCATTAATATTCAACCTTCAATCCTCTATCCTCAATCCTCTATCCTCAACACTCAATCCTCAATGTTCAATCCTCAATACCCAATCCTCAGTCTTCAATCCTCAATCCTCAATCCTCAATCCTCAATCCTCAATCCTCAGTCCTCAAACCTCAATCCTGATTCCTCAACCCTGAATCCTCAATGTTCAGCCCTAAGTCCTCAACAGTCAGTTCTCAATCCTCAATCCTCAATAGAATATCCTCAATTCACGGTTTTCAATACTCAATACTCAATCTGCAATCTTCAGACCTCTATCCACAAACATCAATTCTCATCACTCAATCCTCAATACTCAGTCCCCAATCCTCAATCTTCAATCCTCAATCCTCTATCCTCAACAGTCAATCCTCAATGTTCAATCCTCAATACCCAACCCTCAGTCTTCAATCCTCAATCCTCAATCCTCAATCCTCAATCCTCAATCCTCAATCCTCAATCCTCAATCCTCAGTCGTCAATATTCAATTCTCAATACTCAATCTTCAATCCTCAATCCTCAATACTCAATACTAAATCCTCATTCTTCAATCCTCAATACCCAATCATGAATCTTCAATCCTCAATCCTCAATGCTCAATCCTCAATCCTCAATCCTCAGACCTCAAGCATCAATACTCAACCCTCAGTCCTCGTCCTCAATCCACAACCCCCAATACTCAATCCTCAATCTTCAATTCTCAATCTTCAATCCTCAATCCTCAATCCTCGGTCCTCAAACCACAATCCTGAATCCTCAATCCTGAATCCTCAACCTTCAGCCCTCAGTCCTCAACAATCAGTTGGCAATCCTCAATCCTCAAGAGAATATCATCAATTCACAGTTTTCAATACTCAATACTAAATCTGCAATCTTCAAATCTCTATCCACAAACATCAATTCTCATCACTCATCCCTCAACACTCAATCCTCAATCTTCAATCCTCAATCCTCAATCCTCAATCCTCAATCCTCAATCATCAATCCTCAATCCTCAATGTACAATCCGCAATACCCAATCCTCAATCTTCTATCCGCAATCCTCAATCCTCAATCCTCAATCCTCAATCCTCAATCCTCAATCTTGAATCCTCAATACTCAATCTTCAATCCTCAATCCTCAATCCTCAATCCTCAATCCTCATTCTTCAATCCTCAACACCCAATCCTGAATCTTCAATCCTCAATCCTCAATCCTCAATTCTCAACCCTCATTCCTCAATCCTCAGTCCTCAAACATCAATAGTCAACCCTCAGTCCTCGTCCTCAATCCACAACCCTCAATCCTCGATCCTCAATCTTCAATCATCAATATTCAATCTTCAACCCTCAATCCTCAATCCTCAATACTCAATCCTCAATCCTCAATGTTCTATCCTCAATACGCAATCCTCAACCTACAATCCTCAATCCTCAATCCTCAATCCTCAATTCTCAATCCTCAATCCTCAATCCTCAGACCTCAAACATCAATACTCAACCCTCAGTCCTCGTCCTCAATCCACAACCCTCAATCCTCAATCCTCAATCTTCAATCATCAATATTCAATCTTCAGTCCTCAATCCTCAATCCTCAATACTCAATCCTCAATCCTCAATGTTCTATCCTCAATACGCAATCCTCAATCTTCAATCGTCAATCCTCAACCCTCAATCCTCAATCCTCAATCCTCAATCTTAATCTTCAATTCTCAGTACTCAATCTTCAATCCTCAATCCTCAATCCTCAATCCTCAATCCTCAATCTTCAATCCTCAATACTCAATCTTCAATCCTCAATCCTCAATCCTTAATCCTCAATCCTCAATCCTCAATCCTCATTCTTCAATCCTCATTACCGAATCCTCAATCTTCAATCCTCAATCCTCAATCCTCAATTCTCAATCCTCAATCCTGAATCCTCAGACTTCAAACATCAATACTCAACCCTCAGTCCTCGTCCTCAATCCTCAATATTCAGTCATTAATATTCAACCTTCAATCCTCAATCCTCAATCCTCTATCCTCAACACTCAATCCTCAATGTTCAATCCTCAATACCCAATCCTCAGTCTTCAATCCTCAATCCTCAATCCTCAATCCTCAATCCTCAGTCCTCAAACCTCAATCCTGATTCCTCAACCCTGAATCCTCAATGTTCAGCCCTAAGTCCTCAACAGTCAGTTCTCAATCCTCAATCCTCAATAGAATATCCTCAATTCACGGTTTTCAATACTCAATACTCAATCTGCAATCTTCAGACCTCTATCCACAAACATCAATTCTCATCACTCAATCCTCAATACTCAGTCCCCAATCCTCAATCTTCAATCCTCAATCCTCTATCCTCAACAGTCAATCCGCAATGTTCAATCCTCAATACCCAACCCTCAGTCTTCAATCCTCAATCCTCAATCCTCAATCCTCAATCCTCAATCCTCAATCCTCAATCCTCAATCCTCAGTCGTCAATATTCAATTCTCAATACTCAATCTTCAATCCTCAATCCTCAATACTCAATACTAAATCCTCTTTCTTCAATCCTCAATACCCAATCCTCAATCTTCAATCCTCAATCCTCAATGCTCAATCCTCAATCCTCAATCCTCAGACCTCAAGCATCAATACTCAACCCTCAGTCCTCGTCCTCAATCCACAACCCCCAATACTCAATCCTCAATCTTCAATTCTGAATCTTCAATCCTCAATCCTCAATCCTCGGTCCTCAAACCACAATCCTGAATCCTCAATCCTGAATCCTCAACCTTCAGCCCTCAGTCCTCAACAATCAGTTGGCAATCCTCAATCCTCAAGAGAATATCATCAATTCACAGTTTTCAATACTCAATACTAAATCTGCAATCTTCAAATCTCTATACACAAACATCAATTCTCATCACTCATCCCTCAACACTCAATCCTCAATCTTCAATCCTCAATCCTCAATCCTCAATCCTCAATCCTCAATCCTCAATCCTCAATCCTCAATCATCAATCCTCAATACCCAATCCTCAATACCCAATCTCCAATCCTCAATCCTCAATCCTCAATCCTCAATCCTCAATCAACATTCTTCAATCCTCAATACCCAATCCTCAATCTTTAATCCTCAATCCTCAATCCTCAATTCTCAATCCTCTATCCTCAATCCTCAATCCTCAATCATCAATCCTCAATCCTCAATGTACAATCCGCAATACCCAATCCTCAATCTTCTATCCGCAATCCTCAATCCTCAATCCTCAATCCTCAATCTTCAATCCTCAATACTCAATCTTCAATCCTCAATCCTCAATCCTCAATCCTCAATCCTCATTCTTCAATCCTCAACACCCAATCCTCAATCTTCAATCCTCAATCCTCAATCCTCAATTCTCAACCCTCATTCCTCAATCCTCAGTCCTCAAACATCAATAGTCAACCCTCAGTCCTCGTCCTCAATCCACAACCCTCAATCCTCGATCCTCAATCTTCAATCATCAATATTCAATCTTCAACCCTCAATCCTCAATCCTCAATACTCAATCCTCAATCCTCAATGTTCTATCCTCAATACGCAATCCTCAACCTACAATCCTCAATCCTCAATCCTCAATTCTCAATCCTCAATCCTCAATCCTCAGACCTCAAACATCAATACTCAACCCTCAGTCCTCGTCCTCAATCCACAACCCTCAATCCTCAATCCTCAATCTTCAATCATCAATATTCAATCTTCAATCCTCAATCCTCAATCCTCAACACTCAATCCTCAATCCTCAATGTTCTATCCTCAATACGCAATCCTCAATCTTCAATCGTCAATCCTCAATCCTCAATCCTCAATCCTCAATCTTAATCTTCAATCCTCAGTACTCAATCTTCAATCCTCAATCCTCAATCCTCAATCCTCAATCCTCAATCTTCAATCCTGAATACTCAATCTTCAATCCTCAATCCTCAATCCTCAATCCTCAATCCTCAATCCTCAATCCTCATTCTTCAATCGTCATTACCGAATCCTTAATCTTCAATCCTCAATCCTCAATCCTCAATTCTCAATCCTCAATCCTGAATCCTCAGACTTCAAACATCAATACTCAACCCTCAGTCCTCGTCCTCAATCCTCAATATTCAGTCATTAATATTCAACCTTCAATCCTCAATCCTCAATCCTCTATCCTCAACAGTCAATCCTCAATGTTCAATCCTCAATACCCAATCCTCAGTCTTCAATCCTCAATCCTCAATCCTCAATCCTCAATCCTCAATCCTCAGTCCTCAAACCTCAATCCTGATTCCTCAACCCTGAATCCTCAATGTTCAGCCCTAAGTCCTCAACAGTCAGTTCTCAATCCTCAATCCTCAATAGAATATCCTCAATTCACGGTTTTCAATACTCAATACTCAAACTGCAATCTTCAGACCTCTATCCACAAACATCAATTCTCATCACTCAATCCTCAATACTCAGTCCCCCATCCTCAATCTTCAATCCTCAATCCTCTATCCTCAACGGTCAATCCTCAATGTTCAATCCTCAATACCCAACCCTCAGTCTTCAATCCTCAATCCTCAATCCTCAATCCTCAATCCTCAATCCTCAATCCTCAATCCTCAATCCTCAATCGTCAATCATCAATATTCAATCTTCAACCCTCAATCCTCAATCCTCAATACTCAATCCTCAATCCTCAATGTTCTATCCTCAATACGCAATCCTCAACCTACAATCCTCAATCCTCAATCCTCAATTCTCAATCCTCAATCCTCAATCCTCAGACCTCAAACATCAATACTCAACCCTCAGTCCTCGTCCTCAATCCACAACCCTCAATCCTCAATCCTCAATCTTCAATCATCAATATTCAATCTTCAATCCTCAATCCTCAATCCTCAATACTCAATCCTCAATCCTCAATGTTCTATCCTCAATAAGCAATCCTCAATCTTCAATCGTCAATCCTCAATCCTCAATCCTCAATCCTCAAACCTCAATCTTAATCTTCAATCCTCAGTACTCAATCTTCAATCCTCAATCCTCAATCCTCAATCCTCAATCATCAATCTTCAATCCTCAATACTCAATCTTCAATCCTCAATCCTCAATCCACAATCCTCAATCCTCAATCCTCAATCCTCATTCTTCAATCCTCATTACCGAATCCTCAATCTTCAATCCTCAATCCTCAATCCTCAATTCTCAATCCTCAATCCTGAATCCTCAGACTTCAAACATCAATACTCAACCCTCAGTCCTCGTACCTCAATCCTCAATATTCAGCCATTAATATTCAACATTCAATCCTCAATCCTCAATCCTCTATCCTCAACAGTCAATCCTCAATGTTCAATCCTCAATACCCAATCCTCAGTCTTCAATCCTCAATCCTCAATCCTCAATCCTCAATCCTCAATCCTCAATCCTCAGTCCTCAAACCTCAATCCTGATTCCTCAACCCTGAATCCTCAATGTTCAGCCCTAAGTCCTCAACAGTCAGTTCTCAATCCTCAATCCTCAATAGAATATCCTCAATTCACGGTTTTCAATACTCAATACTCAATCTGCAATCTTCAGACCTCTATCCACAAACATCAATTCTCATCACTCAATCCTCAATACTCAGTCCCCAATCCTCAATCTTCAATCCTCAATCCTCTATCCTCAACAGTCAATCCTCAATGTTCAATCCTCAATACCCAACCCTCACTCTTCAATCCTCAATCCTCAATCCTCAATCCTCAATCCTCAATCCTCAATCCTCAATCCTCAATCCTCAATCGACAATATTCAATTCTCAATACTCAATCTTCAATCCTCAATCCTCAATACTCAATACTAAATCCTCATTCTACAATCCACAACCCCCAATACTCAATCCTCAATCTTCAATTCTCAATCTTCAATCCTCAATCATCAATCCTCGGTCCTCAAACCACAATCCTGAATCCTCAGTCCTGAATCCTCAACCTTCAGCCCTCAGTCCTCAACAATCAGTTGTCAATCCTCAATCCTCAAGAGAATATCATCAATTCACAGTTTTCAATACTCAATACTCAATCTGCAATCTTCAAATCTCTATCCACAAACATCAATTCTCATCACTCATCCCTCAACACTCAATCCTCAATCTTCAATCCTCAATCCTCAATCCTCAATCTTCAATCCTCAATACTCAATCTTCAATCCTCAATCCTCAATCCTCAATCCTCAATCCTCAATCCTCAATCCTCATTCTTCAATCCTCATTACCGAATCCTCAATCTTCAATCCTCAATCCTCAATCCTCAATTCTCAACCCTCATTCCTCAATCCTCAGTCCTCAAACATCAATAGTCAACCCTCAGTCCTCGTCCTCAATCCACAACCCTCAATCCTCGATCCTCAATCTTCAATCATCAATATTCAATCTTCAACCCTCAATCCTCAATCCTCAATACTCAATCCTCAATCCTCAATGTTCTATCCTCAATACGCAATCCTCAACCTACAATCCTCAATCCTCAATCCTCAATTCTCAATCCTCAATCCTCAATCCTCAGACCTCAAACATCAATACTCAACCCTCAGTCCTCGTCCTCAATCCACAACCCTCAATCCTCAATCCTCAATCTTCAATCATCAATATTCAATCTTCAATCCTCAATCCTCAATCCTCAACACTCAATTCTCAATCCTCAATGTTCTATCCTCAATACGCAATCCTCAATCTTCAATCGTCAATCCTCAATCCTCAATCCTCAATCCTCAATCTTAATCTTCAATCCTCAGTACTCAATCTTCAATCCTCAATCCTCAATCCTCAATCCTCAATCCTCAATCTTCAATCCTGAATACTCAATCTTCAATCCTCAATCCTCAATCCTCAATCCTCAATCCTCAATCCTCAATCCTCATTCTTCAATCCTCATTACCGAATCCTTAATCTTCAATCCTCAATCCTCAATCCTCAATTCTCAATCCTCAATCCTGAATCCTCAGACTTCAAACATCAATACTCAACCCTCAGTCCTCGTCCTCAATCCTCAATATTCAGTCATTAATATTCAACCTTCAATCCTCAATCCTCAATCCTCTATCCTCAACAGGCAATCCTCAATGTTCAATCCTCAATACCCAATCCTCAGTCTTCAATCCTCAATCCTCAATCCTCAATCCTCAATCCTCAATCCTCAGTCCTCAAACCTCAATCCTGATTCCTCAACCCTGAATCCTCAATGTTCAGCCCTAAGTCCTCAACAGTCAGTTCTCAATCCTCAATCCTCAATAGAATATCCTCAATTCACGGTTTTCAATACTCAATACTCAAACTGCAATCTTCAGACCTCTATCCACAAACATCAATTCTCATCACTCAATCCTCAATACTCAGTCCCCCATCCTCAATCTTCAATCCTCAATCCTCTATCCTCAACGGTCAATCCTCAATGTTCAATCCTCAATACCCAACCCTCAGTCTTCAATCCTCAATCCTCAATCCTCAATCCTCAATCCTCAATCCTCAATCCTCAATCCTCAATCCTCAATCGTCAATATTCAATTCTCAATACTCAATCTTCAATCCTCAATCCTCAATACTCAATACTAAATCCTCATTCTTCAACCCTCAATACCCAATCCTCAATCTTCAATCCTCAATCCTCAATTCTCAATCCTCAATCCTCAATCCTCAGACCTCAAGCATCAATACTCAACCCTCAGTCCTCGTCCTCAATCCACAACCCCCAATACTCAATCCTCAATCCTCAATTCTCAATCCTCAATCCTCAATTCTCAATCCTCAATCATCAATCCTCAATCCTCAATGTACAATCCGCAATACCCAATCCTCAATCTTCTATCCGCAATCCTCAATCCTCAATCCTCAATCCTCAATCTTCAATCCTCAATACTCAATCTTCAATCCTCAATCCTCAATCCTCAATCTTCAATCTTCAGTCCTCAATCCTCAATCCTCAATTCCCAATCCTCAATCCTCAATCCTCAGACCGCAAACAGCAATACTCAACCCTCAGTCCTCGTCCTCAATCCACAACCATCAATCCTCAATCCTCAATCTTCAATCATGAATATTCAATCTTCAGTCCTCAATCCTCAATCCTCAATCCTCAGTCCTCAATCCTCAATGTTCAATCCGCAATACCCAATCCTCAATCTTCTATCCGCAATCCTCAATCCTCAATCCTCAATCCTCAATCCTCAATCCTCAATCCTCAATCTTCAATCCTCAATACTCAATCTTCAATCCTCATTCCTCAATCCTCAGACCTCAAACATCAATACTCAACCCTCAGCCCTCGTCCTCAATCCACAACCCTCAATCCTCAATCCTCAATCTTCAATCATCAATATTCAATCTTCAATCCTCAATCCTCAATCCTCAATACTCAATCCTCAATCCTCAATGTTCTATCCTCAATACGCAATCCTCAATGTTCAATCGTCAATCCTCAATCCTCAATCCTCAATCCTCAAACCTCAATCTTAATCTTCAATCCTCAGTACTCAATCTTCAATCCTCAATCCTCAATCCTCAATCCTCAATCCTCAATCTTCAATCCTCAATACTCAATCTTCAATCCTCAATCCTCAATCCTCAATCCTCAATCCTCAATCCTCAATCCTCATTCTTCAATCCTCATTACCGAATCCTCAATCTTCAATCCTCAATCCTCAATCCTCAATTCTCAATCCTCAATCCTGAATCCTCAGACTTCAAACATCAATACTCAACCCTCAGTCCTCGTACCTCAATCCTCAATATTCAGCCATTAATATTCAACCTTCAATCCTCAATCCTCAATCCTCTATCCTCAACAGTCAATCCTCAATGTTCAATCCTCAATACCCAATCCTCAGTCTTCAATCCTCAATCCTCAATCCTCAATCCTCAATCCTCAATCCTCAATCCTCAATCCTCAGTCCTCAAACCTCAATCCTGATTCCTCAACCCTGAATCCTCAATGTTCAGCCCTAAGTCCTCAACAGTCAGTTCTCAATCCTCAATCCTCAATAGAATATCCTCAATTCACGGTTTTCAATACTCAATACTCAATCTGCAATCTTCAGACCTCTATCCACAAACATCAATTCTCATCACTCAATCCTCAATACTCAGTCCCCAATCCTCAATCTTCAATCCTCAATCCTCTATCCTCAACAGTCAATCCTCAATGTTCAATCCTCAATACCCAACCCTCACTCTTCAATCCTCAATCCTCAATCCTCAATCCTCAATCCTCAATCCTCAGTCCTCAATCCTCAATCCTCAATCGACAATATTCAATTCTCAATACTCAATCTTCAATCCTCAATCCTCAATACTCAATACTAAATCCTCATTCTACAATCCACAACCCCCAATACTCAATCCTCAATCTTCAATTCTCAATCTTCAATCCTCAATCCTCAATCCTCGGTCCTCAAACCACAATCCTGAATCCTCAGTCCTGAATCCTCAACCTTCAGCCCTCAGTCCTCAACAATCAGTTGTCAATCCTCAATCCTCAAGAGAATATCATCAATTCACAGTTTTCAATACTCAATACTCAATCTGCAATCTTCAAATCTCTATCCACAAACATCAATTCTCATCACTCATCCCTCAACACTCAATCCTCAATCTTCAATCCTCAATCCTCAATCCTCAATCCTCAATCCTCATTCTTCAATCCTCAATACCCAATCCTCAATACCCAATCTCCAATCCTCAATCCTCAATCCTCAATCCTCAATCCTCAATCCTCAATCAACATTCTTCAATCCTCAATACCCAATCCTCAATCTTCAATCCTCAATCCTCAATCCTCAATTCTCAATCCTCAATCCTCAATCCTCAATCCTCAATCATCAATCCTCAGTCCTCAATGTACAATCCGCAATACCCAATCCTCAATCTTCTATCCGCAATCCTCAATCCTCAATCCTCAATCCTCAATCCTCAATCCTCAATCTTCAATCCTCAATACTCAATCTTCAATCCTCAATCCTCAATCCTCAATCCTCAATCCTCATTCTTCAATCCTCAACACCCAATCCTCAATCTTCAATCCTCAATCGTCAATCCTCAATTCTCAACCCTCATTCCTCAATCCTCAGTCCTCAAACATCAATAGTCAACCCTCAGTCCTCGTCCTCAATCCACAACCCTCAATCCTCGATCCTCAATCTTCAATCATCAATATTCAATCTTCAACCCTCAATCCTCAATCCTCAATACTCAATCCTCAATCCTCAATGTTCTATCCTCAATACGCAATCCTCAACCTACAATCCTCAATCCTCAATCCTCAATTCTCAATCCTCAATCCTCAATCCTCAGACCTCAAACATCAATACTCAACCCTCAGTCCTCGTCCTCAATCCACAACCCTCAATCCTCAATCCTCAATCTTCAATCATCAATATTCAATCTTCAATCCTCAATCCTCAATCCTCAACACTCAATCCTCAATCCTCAATATTCTATCCTCAATACGCAATCCTCAATCTTCAATCGTCAATCCTCAATCCTCAATCCTCAATCCTCAATCCTCAATCTTAATCTTCAATCCTCAGTACTCAATCTTCAATCCTCAATCCTCAATCCTCAATCCCCAATCCTCAATCTTCAATCCTCAATACTCAATCTTCAATCCTCAATCCTCAATCCTCAATCCTCAATCCTCAATCCTCAATCCTCATTCTTCAATCCTCATTACCGAATCCTCAATCTTCAATCCTCAATCCTCAATCCTCAATTCTCAATCCTCAATCCTGAATCCTCAGACTTCAAACATCAATACTCAACCCTCAGTCCTCGTCCTCAATCCTCAATATTCAGTCATTAATATTCAACCTTCAATCCTCAATCCTCAATCCTCTATCCTCAACAGTCAATCCTCAATGTTCAATCCTCAATACCCAATCCTCAGTCTTCAATCCTCAATCCTCAATCCTCAATCCTCAATCCTCAATCCTCAGTCCTCAAACCTCAATCCTGATTCCTCAACCCTGAATCCTCAATGTTCAGCCCTAAGTCCTCAACAGTCAGTTCTCAATCCTCAATCCTCAATAGAATATCCTCAATTCACGGTTTTCAATACTCAATACTCAAACTGCAATCTTCAGACCTCTATCCACAAACATCAATTCTCATCACTCAATCCTCAATACTCAGTCCCCAATCCTCAATCTTCAATCCTCAATCCTCTATCCTCAACGGTCAATCCTCAATGTTCAATCCTCAATACCCAACCCTCACTCTTCAATCCTCAATCCTCAATCCTCAATCCTCAATCCTCAATCCTCAATCCTCAATCCTCAATCCTCAATCGTCAATATTCAATTCTCAATACTCAATCTTCAATCCTCAATCCTCAATACTCAATACTAAATCCTCATTCTTCAACCCTCAATACCCAATCCTCAATCTTCAATCCTCAATCCTCAATTCTCAATCCTCAATCCTCAATCCTCAGACCTCAAGCATCAATACTCAACCCTCAGTCCTCGTCCTCAATCCACAACCCCCAATACTCAATCCTCAATCCTCAATTCTCAATCCTCAATCCTCAATCCTCAATCCTCAATCATCAATCCTCAATCCTCAATGTACAATCCGCAATACCCAATCCTCAATCTTCTATCCGCAATCCTCAATCCTCAATCCTCAATCCTCAATCTTCAATCCTCAATACTCAATCTTCAATCCTCAATCCTCAATCCTCAATCCTCAATCCTCATTCTTCAATCCTCAACACCCAATCCTCAATCTTCAATCCTCAATCCTCAATCCTCAATTCTCAACCCTCATTCCCCAATCCTCAGTCCTCAAACATCAATGGTCAACCCTCAGTCCTCGTCCTCAATCCACAACACTCAATCCTCGATCCTCAATCTTCAATCATCAATATTCAATCTTCAACCCTCAATCCTCAATCCTCAATACTCAATCCTCAATCCTCAATGTTCTATCCTCAATACGCAATCCTCAACCTACAATCCTCAATCCTCAATCCTCAATTCTCAATCCTCAATCTTCAATCCTCAGACCTCAAACATCAATACTCAACCCTCAGTCCTCGTCCTCAATCCACAACCCTCAATCCTCAATCCTCAATCTTCAATCATCAATATTCAATCTTCAATCCTCAATCCTCAATCCTCAATACTCAATCCTCAATCCTCAATGTTCTATCCTCAATACGCAATCCTCAATCTTCAATCGTCAATCCTCAATCCTCAATCCTCAATCCTCAAACCTCAATCTTAATCTTCAATCCTCAGTACTCAATCTTCAATCCTCAATCCTCAATCCTCAATCCTCAATCCTCAATCTTCAATCCTCAATACTCAATCTTCAATCCTCAATCCTCAATCCTCAATCCTCAATCCTCAATCCTCAATCCTCATTCTTCAATCCTCATTACCGAATCCTCAATCTTCAATCCTCAATCCTCAATCCTCAATTCTCAATCCTCAATCCTGAATCCTCAGACTTCAAACATCAATACTCAACCCTCAGTCCTCGTACCTCAATCCTCAATATTCAGTCATTAATATTCAACCTTCAATCCTCAATCCTCAATCCTCTATCCTCAACAGTCAATCCTCAATGTTCAATCCTCAATACCCAATCCTCAGTCTTCAATCCTCAATCCTCAATCCTCAATCCTCAATCCTCAATCCTCAATCCTCAGTCCTCAAACCTCAATCCTGATTCCTCAACCCTGAATCCTCAATGTTCAGCCCTAAGTCCTCAACAGTCAGTTCTCAATCCTCAATCCTCAATAGAATATCCTCAATTCACGGTTTTCAATACTCAATACTCAATCTGCAATCTTCAGACCTCTATCCACAAACATCAATTCTCATCACTCAATCCTCAATACTCAGTCCCCAATCCTCAATCTTCAATCCTCAATCCTCTATCCTCAACAGTCAATCCTCAATGTTCAATCCTCAATACCCAACCCTCAGTCTTCAATCCTCAATCCTCAATCCTCAATCCTCAATCCTCAATCCTCAATCCTCAATCCTCAATCCTCAATCGTCAATATTCAATTCTCAATACTCAATCTTCAATCCTCAATCCTCAATACTCAATACTAAATCCTCATTCTACAATCCACAACCCCCAATACTCAATCCTCAATCTTCAATTCTCAATCTTCAATCCTCAATCCTCAATGCTCGGTCCTCAAACCACAATCCTGAATCCTCAGTCCTGAATCCTCAACCTTCAGCCCTCAGTCCTCAACAATCAGTTGTCAATCCTCAATCCTCAAGAGAATATCATCAATTCACAGTTTTCAATACTCAATACTCAATCTGCAATCTTCAAATCTCTATCCACAAACATCAATTCTCATCACTCATCCCTCAACACTCAATCCTCAATCTTCAATCCTCAATCCTCAATCCTCAATCCTCAATCCTCATTCTTCAATCCTCAATACCCAATCCTCAATACCCAATCTCCAATCCTCAATCCTCAATCCTCAATCCTCAATCCTCAATCCTCAATCAACATTCTTCAATCCTCAATACCCAATCCTCAATCTTCAATCCTCAATCCTCAATCCTCAATTCTCAATCCTCAATCCTCAATCCTCAATCATCAATCCTCAGTCCTCAATGTACAATCCGCAATACCCAATCCTCAATCTTATATCCGCAATCCTCAATCCTCAATCGTCAATCCTCAATCCTCAATCCTCAATCTTCAATCCTCAATACTCAATCTTCAATCCTCAATCCTCAATCCTCAATCCTCAATCCTCATTCTTCAATCCTCAACACCCAATCCTCAATCTTCAATCCTCAATCCTCAATCCTCAATTCTCAACCCTCATTCCTCAATCCTCAGTCCTCAAACATCAATAGTCAACCCTCAGTCCTCGTCCTCAATCCACAACCCTCAATCCTCGACCCTCAATCTTCAATCATCAATATTCAATATTCAACCCTCAATCCTCAATCCTCAATACTCAATCCTCAATCCTCAATGTTCTATCCTCAATACGCAATCCTCAACCTACAATCCTCAATCCTCAATCCTCAATCCTCAATTCTCAATCCTCAATCCTCAATCCTCAGACCTCAAACATCAATACTCAACCCTCAGTCCTCGTCCTCAATCCACAACCCTCAATCCTCAATCCTCAATCTTCAATCATCAATATTCAATCTTCAATCCTCAATCCTCAATCCTCAATACTCAATCCTCAATCCTCAATGTTCTATCCTCAATACGCAATCCTCAATCTTCAATCGTCAATCCTCAACCCTCAATCCTCAATCCTCAATCCTCAATCTTAATCTTCAATTCTCAGTACTCAATCTTCAATCCTCAATCCTCAATCCTCAATCCTCAATCCTCAATCTTCAATCCTCAATACTCAATCTTCAATCCTCAATCCTCAATCCTTAATCCTCAATCCTCAATCCTCAATCCTCATTCTTCAATCCTCATTACCGAATCCTCAATCTTCAATCCTCAATCCTCAATCCTCAATTCTCAATCCTCAATCCTGAATCCTCAGACTTCAAACATCAATACTCAACCCTCAGTCCTCGTCCTCAATCCTCAATATTCAGTCATTAATATTCAACCTTCAATCCTCAATCCTCAATCCTCTATCCTCAACACTCAATCCTCAATGTTCAATCCTCAATACCCAATCCTCAGTCTTCAATCCTCAATCCTCAATCCTCAATCCTCAATCCTCAGTCCTCAAACCTCAATCCTGATTCCTCAACCCTGAATCCTCAATGTTCAGCCCTAAGTCCTCAACAGTCAGTTCTCAATCCTCAATCCTCAATAGAATATCCTCAATTCACGGTTTTCAATACTCAATACTCAATCTGCAATCTTCAGACCTCTATCCACAAACATCAATTCTCATCACTCAATCCTCAATACTCAGTCCCCAATCCTCAATCTTCAATCCTCAATCCTCTATCCTCAACAGTCAATCCTCAATGTTCAATCCTCAATACCCAACCCTCAGTCTTCAATCCTCAATCCTCAATCCTCAATCCTCAATCCTCAATCCTCAATCCTCAATCCTCAATCCTCAATCCTCAGTCGTCAATATTCAATTCTCAATACTCAATCTTCAATCCTCAATCCTCAATACTCAATACTAAATCCTCATTCTTCAATCCTCAATACCCAATCATGAATCTTCAATCCTCAATCCTCAATGCTCAATCCTCAATCCTCAATCCTCAGACCTCAAGCATCAATACTCAACCCTCAGTCCTCGTCCTCAATCCACAACCCCCAATACTCAATCCTCAATCTTCAATTCTCAATCTTCAATCCTCAATCCTCAATCCTCGGTCCTCAAACCACAATCCTGAATCCTCAATCCTGAATCCTCAACCTTCAGCCCTCAGTCCTCAACAATCAGTTGGCAATCCTCAATCCTCAAGAGAATATCATCAATTCACAGTTTTCAATACTCAATACTAAATCTGCAATCTTCAAATCTCTATCCACAAACATCAATTCTCATCACTCATCCCTCAACACTCAATCCTCAATCTTCAATCCTCAATCCTCAATCCTCAATCCTCAATCCTCAATCATCAATCCTCAATCCTCAATGTACAATCCGCAATACCCAATCCTCAATCTTCTATCCGCAATCCTCAATCCTCAATCCTCAATCCTCAATCCTCAATCCTCAATCCTCAATCTTGAATCCTCAATACTCAATCTTCAATCCTCAATCCTCAATCCTCAATCCTCAATCCTCATTCTTCAATCCTCAACACCCAATCCTGAATCTTCAATCCTCAATCCTCAATCCTCAATTCTCAACCCTCATTCCTCAATCCTCAGTCCTCAAACATCAATAGTCAACCCTCAGTCCTCGTCCTCAATCCACAACCCTCAATCCTCGATCCTCAATCTTCAATCATCAATATTCAATCTTCAACCCTCAATCCTCAATCCTCAATACTCAATCCTCAATCCTCAATGTTCTATCCTCAATACGCAATCCTCAACCTACAATCCTCAATCCTCAATCCTCAATCCTCAATTCTCAATCCTCAATCCTCAATCCTCAGACCTCAAACATCAATACTCAACCCTCAGTCCTCGTCCTCAATCCACAACCCTCAATCCTCAATCCTCAATCTTCAATCATCAATATTCAATCTTCAATCCTCAATCCTCAATCCTCAATACTCAATCCTCAATCCTCAATGTTCTATCCTCAATCTTCAATCGTCAATCCTCAACCCTCAATCCTCAATCCTCAATCCTCAATCTTAATCTTCAATTCTCAGTACTCAATCTTCAATCCTCAATCCTCAATCCTCAATCCTCAATCCTCAATCTTCAATCCTCAATACTCAATCTTCAATCCTCAATCCTCAATCCTTAATCCTCAATCCTCAATCCTCAATCCTCATTCTTCAATCCTCATTACCGAATCCTCAATCTTCAATCCTCAATCCTCAATCCTCAATTCTCAATCCTCAATCCTGAATCCTCAGACTTCAAACATCAATACTCAACCCTCAGTCCTCGTCCTCAATCCTCAATATTCAGTCATTAATATTCAACCTTCAATCCTCAATCCTCAATCCTCTATCCTCAACACTCAATCCTCAATGTTCAATCCTCAATACCCAATCCTCAGTCTTCAATCCTGAATCCTCAATCCTCAATCCTCAATCCTCAATCCTCAGTCCTCAAACCTCAATCCTGATTCCTCAACCCTGAATCCTCAATGTTCAGCCCTAAGTCCTCAACAGTCAGTTCTCAATCCTCAATCCTCAATAGAATATCCTCAATTCACGGTTTTCAATACTCAATACTCAATCTGCAATCTTCAGACCTCTATCCACAAACATCAATTCTCATCACTCAATCCTCAATACTCAGTCCCCAATCCTCAATCTTCAATCCTCAATCCTCTATCCTCAACAGTCAATCCTCAATGTTCAATCCTCAATACCCAACCCTCAGTCTTCAATCCTCAATCCTCAATCCTCAATCCTCAATCCTCAATCCTCAATCCTCAATCCTCAATCCTCAGTCGTCAATATTCAATTCTCAATACTCAATCTTCAATCCTCAATCCTCAATACTCAATACTAAATCCTCTTTCTTCAATCCTCAAAACCCAATCCTCAATCTGCAATCCTCAATCCTCAATGCTCAATCCTCAATCCTCAATCCTCAGACCTCAAGCATCAATACTCAACCCTCAGTCCTCGTCCTCAATCCACAACCCCCAATACTCAATCCTCAATCTTCAATTCTGAATCTTCAATCCTCAATCCTCAATCCTCGGTCCTCAAACCACAATCCTGAATCCTCAATCCTGAATCCTCAACCTTCAGCCCTCAGTCCTCAACAATCAGTTGGCAATCCTCAATCCTCAAGAGAATATCATCAATTCACAGTTTTCAATACTCAATACTAAATCTGCAATCTTCAAATCTCTATCCACAAACATCAATTCTCATCACTCATCCCTCAACACTCAATCCTCAATCTTCAATCCTCAATCCTCAATCCTCAATCCTCAATCCTCAATCCTCAATCCTCAATCCTCAATCATCAATCCTCAATCCTCAATGTACAATCCGCAATACCCAATCCTCAATCTTCTATCCGCAATCCTCAATCCTCAATCCTCAATCCTCAATCCTCAATCCTCAATCTTGAATCCTCAATACTCAATCTTCAATCCTCAATCCTCAATCCTCAATCCTCAATCCTCATTCTTCAATCCTCAACACCCAATCCTGAATCTTCAATCCTCAATCCTCAATCCTCAATTCTCAACCCTCATTCCTCAATCCTCAGTCCTCAAACATCAATAGTCAACCCTCAGTCCTCGTCCTCAATCCACAACCCTCAATCCTCGATCCTCAATCTTCAATCATCAATATTCAATCTTCAACCCTCAATCCTCAATCCTCAATACTCAATCCTCAATCCTCAATGTTCTATCCTCAATACGCAATCCTCAACCTACAATCCTCAATCCTCAATCCTCAATCCTCAATTCTCAATCCTCAATCCTCAATCCTCAGACCTCAAACATCAATACTCAACCCTCAGTCCTCGTCCTCAATCCACAACCCTCAATCCTCAATCCTCAATCTTCAATCATCAATATTCAATCTTCAATCCTCAATCCTCAATCCTCAATACTCAATCCTCAATCCTCAATGTTCTATCCTCAATACGCAATTCTCAATCCTCAATCCTGAATCCTCAGACTTCAAACATCAATACTCAACACTCAGTCCTCGTCCTCAATCCTCAATATTCAGTCATTAATATTCAACCTTCAATCCTCTATCCTCAATCCTCTATCCTCAACACTCAATCCTCAATGTTCAATCCTCAATACCCAATCCTCAGTCTTCAATCCTCAATCCTCAATCCTCAATCCTCAATCCTCAATCCTCAGTCCTCAAACCTCAATCCTGATTCCTCAACCCTGAATCCTCAATGTTCAGCCCTAAGTCCTCAACAGTCAGTTCTCATTCCTCAATCCTCAATAGAATATCCTCAATTCACGGTTTTCAATACTCAATACTCAATCTGCAATCTTCAGACCTCTATCCACAAACATCAATTCTCATCACTCAATCCTCAATACTCAGTCCCCAATCCTCAATCTTCAATCCTCAATCCTCTACCCTCAACAGTCAATCCTCAATGTTCAATCCTCAATACCCAACCCTCAGTCTTCAATCCTCAATCCTCAATCCTCAATCCTCAATCCTCAATCCTCAATCGTCAATATTCAATTCTCAATACTCAATCTTCAATCCTCAATCCTCAATACTCAATACTAAATCCTCATTCCTCAATCCTCAATACCCAATCCTCAATGTTCAATCCTCAATCCTCAATTCTCAATCCTCAATCCTCAATCCTCAGACCTCAAGCATCAATACTCAACCCTCAGTCCTCGTCCTCAATCCACAACCCCCAATACTCAATCCTCAATCTTCAATTCTCAATCTTCAATCCTCAATCCTCAATCCTCGGTCCTCAAACCACAATCCTGAATCCTCAATCCTGAATCCTCAACCTTCAGCCCTCAGTCCTCAACAATCAGTTGGCAATCCTCAATCCTCAAGAGAATATCATCAATTCACAGTTTTCAATACTCAATACTCAATCTGCAATCTTCAAATCTCTATCCACAAACATCAATTCTCATCACTCATCCCTCAACACTCAATCCTCAATCTTCAATCCTCAATCCTCAATCCTCAATCCTCAATCCTCATTCTTCAATCCTCAATACCCAATCCTCAATACCCAATCTCCAATCCTCAATCCTCAATCCTCAATCCTCAATCCTCAATCAACATTCTTCAATCCTCAATACCCAATCCTCAATCTTCAATCCTCAATCCTCAATCCTCAATTCTCAATCCTCAATCCTCAATCCTCAATCCTCAATCATCAATCCTCAATCCTCAATGTACAATCCGCAATACCCAATCCTCAATCTTCTATCCGCAATCCTCAATCCTCAATCCTCAATCCTCAATCCTCAATCCTCAATCTTCAATCCTCAATACTCAATCTTCAATCCTCAATCCTCAATCCTCAATCCTCAATCCTCATTCTTCAATCCTCAACACCCAATCCTCAATCTTCAATCCTCAATCCTCAATCCTCAATTCTCAACCCTCATTCCTCAATCCTCAGTCCTCAAACATCAAAAGTCAACCCTCAGTCCTCGTCCTCAATCCACAACCCTCAATCCTCGATCCTCAATCTTCAATCATCAATATTCAATCTTCAACCCTCAATCCTCAATCCTCAGTACTCAATCCTCAATCCTCAATGTTCTATCCTCAATACGCAATCCTCAACCTACAATCCTCAATCCTCAATCCTCAATTCTCAATCCTCAATCCTCAATCCTCAGACCTCAAACATCAATACTCAACCCTCAGTCCTCGTCCTCAATCCACAACCCTCAATCCTCAATCCTCAATCTTCAATCATCAATATTCAATCTTCAATCCTCAATCCTCAATCCTCAATACTCAATCCTCAATCCTCAATGTTCTATCCTCAATACGCAATCCTCAATCTTCAATCGTCGATCCTCAATCCTCAATCCTCAATCCTCAATCCTCAATCTTAATCTTCAATCCTCAGTACTCAATCTTCAATCCTCAATCCTCAATCCTCAATCCTCAATCTTCAATCTTCAATACTCAATACTCAATCTTCAATCCTCAATCCTCAATCCTCAATCCTCAATCCTCAATCCTCAATCCTCAATTCTCAATCCTCAATCCTGAATCCTCAGACTTCAAACATCAATACTCAACACTCAGTCCTCGTCCTCAATCCTCAATATTCAGTCATTAATATTCAACCTTCAATCCTCTATCCTCAATCCTCTATCCTCAACACTCAATCCTCAATGTTCAATCCTCAATACCCAATCCTCAGTCTTCAATCCTCAATCCTCAATCCTCAATCCTCAATCCTCAATCCTCAGTCCTCAAACCTCAATCCTGATTCCTCAACCCTGAATCCTCAATGTTCAGCCCTAAGTCCTCAACAGTCAGTTCTCAATCCTCAATCCTCAATAGAATATCCTCAATTCACGGTTTTCAATACTCAATACTCAATCTGCAATCTTCAGACCTCTATCCACAAACATCAATTCTCATCACTCAATCCTCAATACTCAGTCCCCAATCCTCAATCTTCAATCCTCAATCCTCTATCCTCAACAGTCAATCCTCAATGTTCAATCCTCAATACCCAACCCTCAGTCTTCAATCCTCAATCCTCAATCCTCAATCCTCAATCCTCAATCCTCAATCCTCAATCCTCAATCCTCAGTCGTCAATATTCAATTCTCAATACTCAATCTTCAATCCTCAATCCTCAATACTCAATACTAAATCCTCATTCTTCAATCCTCAATACCCAATCATGAATCTTCAATCCTCAATCCTCAATGCTCAATCCTCAATCCTCAATCCTCAGACCTCAAGCATCAATACTCAACCCTCAGTCCTCGTCCTCAATCCACAACCCCCAATACTCAATCCTCAATCTTCAATTCTCAATCTTCAATCCTCAATCCTCAATCCTCGGTCCTCAAACCACAATCCTGAATCCTCAATCCTGAATCCTCAACCTTCAGCCCTCAGTCCTCAACAATCAGTTGGCAATCCTCAATCCTCAAGAGAATATCATCAATTCACAGTTTTCAATACTCAATACTAAATCTGCAATCTTCAAATCTCTATCCACAAACATCAATTCTCATCACTCATCCCTCAACACTCAATCCTCAATCTTCAATCCTCAATCCTCAATCCTCAATCCTCAATCCTCAATCATCAATCCTCAATCCTCAATGTACAATCCGCAATACCCAATCCTCAATCTTCTATCCGCAATCCTCAATCCTCAATCCTCAATCCTCAATCCTCAATCCTCAATCTTGAATCCTCAATACTCAATCTTCAATCCTCAATCCTCAATCCTCAATCCTCAATCCTCATTCTTCAATCCTCAATCAACATTCTTCAATCCTCAATACCCAATCCTCAATCTTCAATCCTCAATCCTCAATCCTCAATTCTCAATACTCAATCCTCAATCCTCAATCCTCAATCATCAATCCTCAATCCTCAATGTACAATCCGCAATACCCAATCCTCAATCTTCTATCCGCAATCCTCAATCCTCAATCCTCAATCCTCAATCCTCAATCCTCAATCTTCAATCCTCAATACTCAATCTTCAATCCTCAATCCTCAATCCTCAATCCTCAATCCTTATTCTTCAATCCTCAACACCCAATCCTCAATCTTCAATCCTCAATCCTCAATCCTCAATTCTCAACCCTCATTCCTCAATCCTCAGTCCTCAAACATCAATAGTCAACCCTCAGTCCTCGTCCTCAATCCACAACCCTCAATCCTCGATCCTCAATCTTCAATCATCAATATTCAATCTTCAACCCTCAATCCCCAATCCTCAATACTCAATCCTCAATCCTCAATTCTCAATCCTCAATCCTCAATCCTCAGACCTCAAACATTAATACTCAACCCTCAGTCCTCGTCCTCAATCCACAACGCTCAATCCTCGATCCTCTATCTTCAATCAGCAATATGCAATCTTCAATCCTCAATCTTCAATCCTCAATACTCAATCCTCAATCCTCAATGTTCTATCCTCAATACGCAATCCTCATTCTTCAATTCTCAATCCTCAATCCTTAATCCTCAATCCTCAATCCTCAATCCTCAATCCTCAGTCCTCAAACCTCAATCCTGAATCATCAATCCTGAATCATCAATCTTCTGCCTTCAGTCCTCAACAATCAGTTGTCAATCCTCAATCCTCAATAGAATATCATCAATTCACAGCTTTCAATACTCAATACTCAATCTGCAATCTTCAAATCTCTATCCACAAACATCAATTCTCATCACTCAACCCTCAACACTCAGTCACCAATCCTCAATCTTCAATCCTCAATCCTCAATCCTCAATCCTCAATCCTCAATCCTCAGTCCTCAAACCTCAATCCTGAATCCTCAATCCTGAGTCATCAATCTTCAGCCTTCAGTCCTCAACAATCAGTTGTCAATCCTCAATCCTCAATAGAATATCCTCAATTCACAGTTTTCAATACTCAATCCCCATTCTTCAATCTTCAAATCTCAATGCACAAACATCAATTCTCATCACTCAACCATCAACACTCAGTCCTCAATCATCAATCCTCAATCCTCAATCCTCAATCTTCAATTCTCAATACTCAATCCTCAATCCTCAATCCTCAATTCTCAATCCTATATACTCAATCCTCAATCGTCAACCCTCAATCCCCTATCCTCAATCTTCAATCCTCAATCCTCAATCCTCAATCCTCAATCCTCAATATTCAACACAAAACCCTCAACCATCAATCCTCAATACTCAACCATCAATTCTCACTTCTCAATACTCAATAGAATATCCTGAATTCTCATGGTTCAATACTCAATCCACAAAATTCAATAATCAAATGTCAATTCTCAAACATCAATTCTCAACACTCAATCCTCAATACTCAGTCCTCTCTCTTCAATCCACAATCCTCAATCCTGAGTCCTCAATCCTCAATACTCTATCTTCAATGCTCAATCCTCAATCCTCAATCCTCAATACTCAATCCTCAATCTTCAATTCTCAATCCTCAATCCTCAATCCTCAATCCTCAGTCCTCAAACCACAATCCTGAATCCTCAATCCTGCATCCTCAATCTTCAGCCCTCAGTCCTCAACAATCAGTTGTCAATTATCAATTACCAATAGAATATCCTCAACTTACAGTTTTCCATACTCAATGCTCAATCTGCAATCTTCAAATCTCTATCCACAAACATAAATTCTCATCACTCAACCCTGAACGCTCAGTCCTCAACGTTCAATCCTCAATCTTCAATTCTCAATCTTCAAACCTCAATACTGAATCTTCAATCGTCAATCCCCAATCCTCAACCCTCAATCGTCAATCCTCAATCCTCAGTAATCAATCCTCAATCTTCAATACTCAATCGTCAGTCCCCAGTCCTCAATCCTCAATCCTCAATCCTCGTTCCTCAAACCTCAATCCTCAACCCTCAGTCCTCATCCTCAATTCTCAATTCTCAATCCTCAATCCTCAATCCTCAATCTTCAATCCTCAATAATCAATCTCCAATCCTAGATCCTCAATCCCCAATCCTCAATCCTTAATGCTCAATCTTCGATCCTCAATCCCCAGTCCTCAATCTTCAATCCTCAATGCTCAATCCTCAATCCTCAACCCTCAGTTCTCAATCCTCAATCCTCAATCCCCAAACCTCAATCCTCAGCCGTCAGTCCTCGTCCTCAATCCTCAACCCTCAATCCTCAATCCACAATCTTCAATCCTCAATACTCAATATTCAATCCTCAATCCTCAATACTCAATCTTCAATCCTCAATCCTCAATAATCAATCCTCAATCCACATTCTTCAATCCTCAATACCCAATCCTCAATCTTCATTCCGCAATCCTCAATCCTCAATTCTCAAACCTCAATCCTCAGTCCTCAGTCCTCAAACCTCAATCCTCAACCCTCAGCCCTCATCCTCAATCCTCAATCCTCAATACTCAATCCTCAATCGTCAAACCTCAGTCCCCAATCCTCATTCATCAGTCCTCAATCCTCAATCCTCAATCGTCAATCCTCAACCTTCAATCCACAATACTCAATCTTGAATCCTCAATCCTCAATCCTCAATCCTCAATCCTCAATCCTCACTCCCCAATCTTCAATCCTCAAACCTCAAACCTCAATCCTCAACCGTCAGTACTCGTCCTCAATCCTCAACCCTCAATACTCATTCCTCCCATCTTCAATCATCAATACTGAATCTTCAATCCTCAATCCTCAATCCTCAATCCTCAATCCTCAATCTTAATCTTCAATCCTCAGTACTCAATCTTCAATCCTCAATCCTCAATCCTCAATCCTCAATCCTCAATCTTCATTCCTCAATACTCAATCTTCAATCCTCGATCCTCAATCCTCAATCCTCAATCCTCAATCCTCAATCCTCATTCTTCAATCCTCATTACCGGATCCTCAATCTTCTATCCTCGATCCTCAATCCTCAATTCTCAATCCTCAATTCTGAATCCTCAGACTTCAAGCATCAATACTCAACCATCAGTCCTCGTCCTCAATCCTCAATATTCAGTCATTAATATTCAACCTTCAATCCTCAATCCTCAATCCTCTATCCTCAACACTCAATCCTCAATGTTCAATCCTCAATACCCAATCCTCAGTCTTCAATCCTCAATCCTGAATCCTCAATCCTCAATCCTCAATCCTCAGTCCTCAAACCTCAATCCTGATTCCTCATCCCTGAATTCTCAATGTTCAGCCCTAAGTCCTCAACAGTCAGTTGACAATCCTCAATCCTCAATAGAATATCCTCAGTTCACGGTTTTCAATACTCAATACTCAATCTGCAACCTTCAGACCTCTATCCACAAACATCAATTCTCATCACTCAACCCTCAATACTCAGTCCCCAATCCTCAATCTTCAATCCTCAATCCTCTATCCTCAACACTCAATCCTCAATGTTCAATACTCAATACCCAACCCTCAGTCTTCAATCCTCAATCCTCAATCCTGAATCCTCAATCCTCAATCCTCAATCCTCAATCCTCAATCCTCAATCGTCAATATTCAATCCTCAATACTCAATCTTCAATCCTCAATCCTCAATACTCAATACTCAATCCACATTCTTCAATCCTCAATACCCAATCCTCAATCTTCAATCCTCAATCCTCAAATCTCAATCCTCAATCCTCAATCCTCAGACATCAAACATCAATACTCAACCCTCAGTCCTCGTCCTCAATCCACAACCCCCAATACTCAATCCTCAATCTTCAATTCTCAATCTTCAATCCTCAATCCTCAATCCTCGGTCCTCAAACCACAATCCTGAATCCTCAATCCTGAATCCTCAACCTTCAGCCCTCAGTCCTCAACAATCAGTTGTCAATCCTCAATCCTCAAGAGAATATCATCAATTCACAGTTTTCAATACTCAGTACTCAATCTGCAATCTTCAAATCTCTATCCACAAACATCAATTCTCATCACTCATCCCTCAACACTCAATCCTCAATCTTCAATCCTCAATCCTCAATCCTCAATCCTCAATCCTCATTCTTCAATCCTCAATACCCAATCCTCAATACCCAATCTTCAATCCTCAATCCTCAATCCTCAATCTTCAGTCCTCAATCCTCATTCTTCAATCCTCAACACCCAATCCTCAATCTTCAATCCTCAATCCTCAATTCTCAATCCTCAATCCTCAATCCTCAGACCTCAAGCATCAATACTCAACCCTCAGTCCTCGTCCTCAATCCACAACCCCCAATACTCAATCCTCAATCTTCAATTCTCAATCTTCAATACTCAATCCTCAATCCTCGGTCCTCAAACCACAATCCTGAATCCTCAATCCTGAATCCTCAACCTTCAGCCCTCAGTCCTCAACAATCAGTTGGCAATCCTCAATCCTCAAGTGAATATCATCAATTCACAGTTTTCAATACTCAATACTCAATCTGCAATCTTCAAATCTCTATCCACAAACATCAATTCTCATCACTCATCCCTCAACACTCAATCCTCAATCTTCAATCCTCAATCCTCAATCCTCAATCCTCAATCCTCATTCTTCAATCCTCAATACCCAATCCACAATACCCAATCTCCAATCCTCAATCCTCAATCCTCAATCCTCAATCCTCAATCAACATTCTTCAATCCTCAATACCCAATCCTCAATCTTCAATCCTCAATCCTCAATCCTCAATTCTCAATCCTCAATCCTCAGTCCTCAAACATCAATAGTCAACCCTCAGTCCTCGTCCTCAATCCACAACCCTCAATCCTCGATCCTCAATCTTCAATCATCAATATTCAATCTTCAACCCTCAATCCTCAATCCTCAAAACTCAATCCTCAATCCTCAATGTTCTATCCTCAATACGCAATCCTCAACCTACAATCCTCAATCCTCAATCCTCAATTCTCAATCCTCAATCCTCAATCCTCAGACCTCAAACATCAATACTCAACCCTCAGTCCTCGTCCTCAATCCACAACCCTCAATCCTCAATCCTCAATCTTCAATCATCAATATTCAATCTTCAATCCTCAATCCTCAATCCTCAATACTCAATCCTCAATCCTCAATGTTCTATCCTCAATCCTCAATCTTCAATCCTCAATACTCAATCTTCAATCCTCGATCCTCAATCCTCAATCCTCAATCCTCAATCCTCAATCCTCATTCTTCAATCCTCATTACCGAATCCTCAATCTTCTATCCTCGATCCTCAATCCTCAATTCTCAATCCTCAATTCTGAATCCTCAGACTTCAAGCATCAATACTCAACCATCAGTCCTCGTCCTCAATCCTCAATATTCAGTCATTAATATTCAACCTTCAATCCTCAATCCTCAATCCTCTATCCTCAACACTCAATCCTCAATGTTCAATCCTCAATACCCAATCCTCAGTCTTCAATCCTCAATCCTCAATCCTCAATCCTCAATCCTCAATACCCAATCCACAATACCCAATCTCCAATCCTCAATCCTCAATCCTCAATCCTCAATCCTCAATCAACATTCTTCAATCCTCAATACCCAATCCTCAATCTTCAATCCTCAATCCTCAATCCTCAATTCTCAATCCTCAATCCTCAATCCTCAATCCTCAATCTTAATCTTCAATCCTCAGTACTCAATCTTCAATCCTCAATCCTCAATCCTCAATCCTCAATCCTCAATATTCAATCCTCAATACTCAATCTTCAATCCTCAATCCTCAATCCTCAATCCTCAATCCTCAATCCTCAATCCTCAATCCTCATTCTTCAATCCTCATTACCGAATCCTCAATCTTCAATCCTCAATCCTCAATCCTCAATTCTCAATCCTCAATCCTGAATCCTCAGACTTCAAACATCAATACTCAACCCTCAGTCCTCGTCCTCAATCCTCAATATTCAGTCATTAATATTCAACCTTCAATCCTCAATCCTCAATCCTCTATCCTCAACAGTCAATCCTCAATGTTCAATCATCAATACCCAATCCTCAGTCTTCAATCCTCAATCCTCAATCCTCAATCCTCAATCCACAATCCTCAGTCCTCAAACCTCAATCCTGATTCCTCAACCCTGAATCCTCAATGTTCAGCCCTAAGTCCTCAACAGTCAGTTCTCAATCCTCAATCCTCAATAGAATATCCTCAATGCACGGTTTTCAATACTCAATACTCAATCTGCAATCTTCAGACCTCTATCCACAAACATCAATTATCATCACTCAATCCTCAATACTCAGTCCCCAATCCTCAATCTTCAATCCTCAATCCTCTATCCTCAACAGTCAATCCTCAATGTTCAATCCTCAATACCCAACCCTCAGTCTTCAATCCTCAATCCTCAATCCTCAATCCTCAATCCTCAATCCTCAATCCTCAATCGTCAATCCTCATTCGTCAATATTCAATTCTCAATACTCAATCTTCAATCCTCAATCCTCAATACTCAATACTAAATCCTCATTCTTCAATCCTCAATACCCAATCCTCAATCTTCAATCCTCAATCCTCAATTCTCAATCCTCAATCCTCAATCCTCAGACCTCAAGCATCAATACTCAACCCTCAGTCCTCGTCCTCAATCCACAACCCCCAATACTCAATCCTCAATCTTCAATTCTCAATCTTCAATCCTCAATCCTCAATCCTCGGTCCTCAAACCACAATCCTGAATACTCAATCCTGAATCCTCAACCTTCAGCCCTCAGTCCTCAACAAGCAGTTGTCAATCGTCAATCCTCAAGAGAATATCATCAATTCACAGTTTTCAATACTCAATACTCAATCTGCAATCTTCAAATCTCTATCCACAAACATCAATTCTCATCACTCATCCCTCGACACTCAATCCTCAATCTTCAATCCTCAATCCTCAATCCTCAATCCTCAATCCTCATTCTTCAATCCTCAATACCCAATCCTCAATACCCAATCTCCAATCCTCAATCCTCGATCCTCAATCCTCAATCCTCAATCCTCATTCTTCAATCCTCAAAACCCAATCCTCAATCTTCAATCCTCAATCCTCAATCCTCAATTCTCAATCCTCAATCCTCAATCCTCAGACCTCAAACATTAATACTCAGCCCTCAGTCCTCGTCCTCAATCCACAACCCTCAATCCTCGATCCTCAATCTTCAATCAGCAATATGCAATCTTCAATCCTCAATCCTCAATCCTCAATACTCAATCCTCAATCCTCAATGTTCTATCCTCAATACGCAATCCTCAATCCTCAATTCTCAATCCTCAATGCTCAACCCTCAATCGTGAATCCTCAATCCCCAATCCTCAATCTTCAATCCTCAATCCTCAATCCTCAATCCTCAGTCCTCAACCTTCGATCCTCAATACTCAATCTGCAATCCTCAATCCTCAGTCCTCACTCCTCAATCCTCATTCTTCAATCCTCAATATCGAATCCTCAATCTTCAGTCCTCAATCCTCAATGATCAATTCTCAATCCTCTATACTCAATCTTCAATCCTAAATCCTCAATCCTCAATCCTCAATCCTCATTCTTCAATCATCAAAGCCCAATCCTCAATCTTCAATCCTCAATCCTCAATTCTCAATTCTCAATCCTCAATCCTCAATCCTCAGACCTCAAACATTAATACTCAACCCTCAGTCCTCGTCCTCAATCCACAACGCTCAATCCTCGATCCTCAATCTTCAATCAGCAATATGCAATCTTCAATCCTCAATCTTCAATCCTCAATACTCAATCCTCAATCCTCAATGTTCTATCCTCAATACGCAATCCTCATTCTTCAATTCTCAATCCTCAATCCTCAATCCTCAATCCTCAATCCTCAATCCTCAATCCTCGGTCCTCAAACCTCAATCCTGAATCATCAATCCTGAATCATCAATCTTCTGCCTTCAGTCCTCAACAATCAGTTGTCAATCCTCAATCCTCAATAGAATATCATCAATTCACAGCTTTCAATACTCAATACTCAATCTGCAATCTTCAAATCTCTATCCACAAACATCAATTCTCATCACTCAACCCTCAACACTCAGTCACCAATCCTCAATCTTCAATCCTCAATCCTCAATCCTCAATCCTCAATCCTCAATCCTCAGTCCTCAAACCTCAATCCTGAATCCTCAATCCTGAATCATCAATCTTCAGCCTTCAGTCCTCAACAATCAGTTGTCAATCCTCAATCCTCAATAGAATATCCTCAATTCACAGTTTTCAATACTCAATCCCCATTCTTCAATCTTCAAATCTCAATGCACAAACATCAATTCTCATCACTCAACCATCAACACTCAGTCCTCAATCATCAATCCTCAATCCCCTATCCTCAATCTTCAATCCTCAATCCTCAATCCTCAATCCTCAATCCTCAATATTCAACACAAAACCCTCAACCATCAATCCTCAATACTCAACCATCAATTCTCACTTCTCAATACTCAATAGAATATCCTGAATTCTCATGGTTCAATACTCAATCCACAAAATTCAATAATCAAATGTCAATTCTCAAACATCAATTCTCAACACTCAATCCTCAATACTCAGTCCTCTCTCTTCAATGCTCAATCCTCAATCCTCAATCCTCAATACTCAATCCTCAATCTTCAATTCTCAATCCTCAATCCTCAATCCTCAATCCTCAGTCCTCAAACCACAATCCTGAATCCTCAATCCTGCATCCTCAATCTTCAGCCCTCGGTCCTCAACAATCAGTTGTCAATCCTCAATTACCAATAGAATATCCTCAACTTACAGTTTTCCATACTCAATGCTCAATCTGCAATCTTCAAATCTCTATCCACAAACATAAATTCTCATCACTCAACCCTGAACGCTCAGTCCTCAATGTTCAATCCTCAATCTTCAATTCTCAATCTTCAAACCTCAATTCTGAATCTTCAATCGTCAATCCCCAATCCTCAACCCTCAATCGTCAATCCTCAATCCTCAGTAATCAATCCTCAATCTTCAATACTCAATCGTCAGTCCCCAGTCCTCAATCCTCAATCCTCAATCCTCGTTCCTCAAACCTCAATCCTCAACCCTCAGTCCTCATCCTCAATTCTCAATTCTCAATCCTCAATCCTCAATCCTCAATCTTCAATCCTCAATAATCAATCTCCAATCCTAGATCCTCAATCCCCAATCCTCAATCCTTAATGCTCAATCTTCGATCCTCAATCCCCAGTCCTCAATCTTCAATCCTCAATGCTCAATCCTCAATCCTCAACCCTCAGTCCTCAATCCTCAATCCTCAATCCCCAAACCTCAATCCTCAGCCGTCAGTCCTCGTCCTCAATCCTCAACCCTCAATCCTCTATCCACAATCTTCAATCCTCAATACTCAATATTCAATCCTCAATCCTCAATCCTCAATCCTCAATCCTCAATCCTCAATCCTCAATCGTCAATCTTCAGTCCTCAATACTCAACCTTCAATCCTCAATACTCAATACTCAAACCTCATTCTTCAATCCTCAATACCCAATCCTCAATCTTCAACCCTCAATCCTCAATGCTCAATCCTCAATCCTCAATCTTCAATCCTCAATCCTCAATCCTCAATCCTCAATCCTCAATCCTCAATCCTCAATCTTCAATCCTCAATACTCAATCTTCAATCCTCAAACCTCAATCCTCAATCCTCAATCCTCAATCCTCAATCATCAATCCTCAATCGTCAATCTTCAACCCTCAATACTCAATCTTCAATCCTCAATCCTCAATCCCCAATCCTCAATCCTCATTCTTCAATCCTCAATATCGAATCCTCAATCTTCAATCCTCAATCCTCAATCCTCAATTCTCAATCCTCTATACTCAATCTTCAATCCTAAATCCTCAATCCTCAATCCTCAATCCTCATTCTTCAATCCTCAAAACCCAATCCTCAGTCTTCAATCCTCATTCCTCTATCCTCAATTCTCAATCCTCAATCCTCAATCCTCAGACCTCAAACATTAATACTCAACCCTCAGTCCTCGTCCTCAATCCACAACCCTCAATCCTCGATCCTCAATCTTCAATCAGCAATATTCAATCTTCAATCTTCAATCCTCAATCCTCAATCCTCAATACTCAATCCTCAATCCTCAATGTTCTGTCCTCAATACGCAATCCTCATTCTTCAATTCTCAATCCTCAATCCTCAATCCTCAATCCTCAATCCTCAATCCTCAGTCCTCAAACCTCAATCCTGAATCATCAGTCCTGAATCATCAATCTTCTGCCTTCAGTCCTCAACAATCAGTTGTCAATCCTCAATCCTCAATAGAATATCCTCAATTCACAGTTTTCAATACTCAATCCCCATTCTTCAATCTTCAAATCTCTATCCACAAACATCAATTCTCATCCCTCAACCATCAACACTCAGTCCTCAATCATCAATCCTCAATCCTCAATCCTCAATCGTCAATCTTCAACCCTCAATACTCAATCTTCAATACTCAATCCTCAATCCTCAATCCTCAATCAACATTCTTCAATCCTCAATACCCAATCCTCAATCCTCAATCCTCAATCCTCAATTCTCAATCCTCGATCCTCAATCCTCAATCTTCAATCCTCAATACTCAATCTTCAATCCTCAATCCTCAATCCTCAATCCTCAATCCTCATTCTTCAATCCTCAACACCCAATCCTCAATCTTCAGTCCTCAATCCTCAATTCTCAACCCTCATTCCTCAATCCTCAGTCCTCAAACATCAATAGTCAACCCTCAGTCCTCGTCCTCAATCCACAACCCTCAATCCTCTATCCTCAATCTTCAATCATCAATATTCAATCTTCAACCCTCAATCCTCAATCCTCAATACTCAGTCCTCAATCCTCAATGTTCTATCCTCAATACGCAATCCTCAACCTTCAATCCTCAATCCTCAATCCTCAATCCTCGGTCCTCAATCCTCAATCCTCAGTCCTCAAACCTCAATCCTGAATCCACAATACTGAACCCTCAATATTCAGCCCTCAGACCTCAACAATCAGTTGTGAATCCTCAATCCTCAATAGAATATCCTCAATTCACAGGTTTCAATACTCAATACTCAGCCTGCAATCTTCAAATCTCTATCCACAAACATCAATTCTCATCACTCAACCCTCAATATTCAACGCACAACCCTCAACCATCAATCCTCAATACTCAACCATCTATCCTCAATTCTCAATACTCAATAGAATATCCTGAATTCTCACGGTTCAATACTCAATCCACAATATCCAATAATCAAATCTCAATCCTCAAACATCAATCCTCAACACTCAATCCCCAACACTCAGTCCTCTCTCTTCAATCCTCCATCCTCAATCCTCAATCCTCAAGCGTCAATCCTCAATACTCAATCCTCAGCCCTCAATCCTCAGTCCTCAAAACTCAATCCCTAATCCTCAATCCTGAATCCTCAATCTTCAGCCCTCAGACCTCAACAATCAATTGTCAATCCTCAGTCCTCCATAGAATATCCTCAATTCACAGTTTTCAATACTCAATCCCCATTCTTCAATCTTCAAATCTCAATCCACAAACATCAATTCTCATCACTCAGCCCTCAACACTCAGTCCTCAATCTTCAATCCTCAATCATCAATCCTCAATCTTCAATCCTCAATACTCAATCTTCAATCCTCAATCCTCAATTCTCAATCCTCAATGCTCAACCCTCAATCGTCAATCCTCAATCCCCAATCCTCAAACTTCAATCCTCAATCCTCAATCCTCAATCCTCAATCCTCAATCCTCAATCCTCAATCTTCAATCCTCAATACTCAATCTTCAATCCTCAATCCTCAATCCTCAATCCTCAATCCTCAATCCTCAATCCTCATTCTTCAATCCTCATTACCGAATCCTCAATCTTCAATCCTCAATCCTCAATCCTCAATTCTCAATCCTCAATCCTGAATCCTCAGACTTCAAACATCAATACTCAACCTTCAGTCCTCGTCCTCAATCCTCAATATTCAGTCATTAATATTCAACCTTCAATCCTCAATCCTCAATCCTCTATCCTCAACAGTCAATCCTCAATGTTCAATCCTCAATACCCAATCCTCAGTCTTCAATCCTCAATCCTCAATCCTCAATCCTCAATCCTCAATCCTCAGTCCTCAAACCTCAATCCTGATTCCTCAACCCTGAATCCTCAATGTTCAGCCCTAAGTCCTCAACAGTCAGTTCTCAATCCTCAATCCTCAATAGAATATCCTCAATTCACGGTTTTCAATACTCAATACTCAATCTGCAATCTTCAGACCTCTATCCACAAACATCAATTCTCATCACTCAATCCTCAATACTCAGTCCCCAATCCTCAATCTTCAATCCTCAATCCTCTATCCTCAACAGTCAATCCTCAATGTTCAATCCTCAATACCCAACCCTCAGTCTTCAATCCTCAATCCTCAATCCTCAATCCTCAATCCTCAATCCTCAATCGTAAATATTCAATTCTCAATACTCAATCTTCAATCCTCAATCCTCAATACTCAATACTAAATCCTCATTCTTCAATCCTCAATACCCAATCCTCAATCTTCAATCCTCAATCCTCAATTCTCAATCCTCAATCCTCAATCCTCAGACCTCAAGCATCAATACTCAACCCTCAGTCCTCGTCCTCAATCCACAACCCCCAATACTCAATCCTCAATCTTCAATTCTCAATCTTCAATCCTCAATCCTCAATCCTCGGTCCTCAAACCACAATCCTGAATCCTCAATCCTGAATCCTCAACCTTCAGCCCTCAGTCCTCAACAATCAGTTGTCAATCCTCAATCCTCAAGAGAATATCATCAATTCACAGTTTTCAATACTCAATACTCAATCTGCAATCTTCAAATCTCTATCCACAAACATCAATTCTCATCACTCATCCCTCAACACTCAATCCTCAATCTTCAATCCTCAATCCTCAATCCTCAATCCTCAATCCTCATTCTTCAATCCTCAATACCCAATCCTCAATACCCAATCTCCAATCCTCAATCCTCAATCCTCAATCCTCAATCCTCAATCAACATTCTTCAATCCTCAATACCCAATCCTCAATCTTCAATCCTCAATCCTCAATCCTCAATTCTCAATCCTCAATCCTCAATCCTCAATCCTCAATCATCAATCCTCAATCCTCAATGTACAATCCGCAATACCCAATCCTCAATCTTCTATCCGCAATCCTCAATCCTCAATCCTCAATCTTCAATCCTCAATCATCAATCTTCAATCCTCAATACTCAATCTTCAATCCTCAATCCTCAATCCTCAATCCTCAATCCTCATTCTTCAATCCTCAACACCCAATCCTCAATCTTCAATCCTCAATCCTCAATCCTCAATTCTCAACCCTCATTCCTCAATCCTCAGTCCTCAAACATCAATAGTCAACCCTCAGTCCTCGTCCTCAATCGACAACCCTCAATCCTCGAACCTCAATCTTCAATCATCAATATTCAATCTTCAACCCTCAATCCTCAATCCTCAATACTCAATCCTCAATCCTCAATGTTCTATCCTCAATACGCAATCCTCAACCTACAATCCTCAATCCTCAATCCTCAATCCTCAGTCCTCAACCTTCGATCCTCAATACTCAATCTGCAATCCTCAATCCTCAGTCCTCACTCCTCAATCCTCATTCTTCAATCCTCAATCATCAATCCTCAATCCTCAATCCTCAATCTTCAATTCTCAATACTCAATCCTCAATCCTCAATCCTCAATTCTCAATCCTATATACTCAATCCTCAATCGTCAACCCTCAATCCCCTATCCTCAATCTTCAATCCTCAATCCTCAATCCTCAATCCTCAATCCTCAATATTCAACACAAAACCCTCAACCATCAATCCTCAATACTCAACCATCAATTCTCACTTCTCAATACTCAATAGAATATCCTGAATTCTCATGGTTCAATACTCAATCCACAAAATTCAATAATCAAATGTCAATTCTCAAACATCAATTCTCAACACTCAATCCTCAATACTCAGTCCTCTCTCTTCAATCCTCAATCCTCAATCCTCAGTTCTCAATCCTCAATACCCTATCTTCAATGCTCAATCCTCAATCCTCAATCCTCAATACTCAATCCTCAATCTTCAATTCTCAATCCTCAATCCTCAATCCTCAATCCTCAGTCCTCAAACCACAATCCTGAATCCTCAATCCTGCATCCTCAATCTTCAGCACTCAGTCCTCAACAATCAGTTGTCAATCCTCAATTACCAATAGAATATCCTCAACTTACAGTTTTCCATACTCAATGCTCAATCTGCAATCTTCAAATCTCTATCCACAAACATAAATTCTCATCACTCAACCCTGAACGCTCAGTCCTCAATGTTCAATCCTCAATCTTCAATTCTCAATCTTCAATCCTCAATACTCAATCTTCAATCCTCAATCCTCAATTCTCAATCCTCAATGCTCAACCCTCAATCGTCAATCCTCAATCCCCAATCCTCAAACTTCAATCCTCAATCCTCAATCCTCAATCCTCAATCCTCAATCCTGCATCCTCAATCTTCAGCCCTCAGTCCTCAACAATCAGTTGTCAATCCTCAATTCCCAATAGAATATCCTCAATTTACAGTCTTCCATACTCAATACTCAATCTGCAATCTTCAAATCTCTATCCACAAACATAAATTCTCATCACTCAACCCTGAACGCTCAGTCCTCAATGTTCAATCCTCAATCTTCAATTCTCAATCTTCAAACCTCAATACTGAATCTTCAATCGTCAATCCCCAATCCTCAACCCTCAATCGTCAATCCTCAATCCTCAGTAATCAATCCTCAATCTTCAATACTCAATCGTCAATCCCCAGTCCTCAATCCTCAATCCTCAATCCTCGTTCCTCAAACCTCAATCCTCAACCCTCAGTCCTCATCCTCAATTCTCAATTCTCAATCCTCAATCCTCAATCCTCAATCTTCAATCATCAATAATCAATCTCCAATCCTAGATCCTCAATCCCCAATCCTCAATCCTTAATGCTCAATCTTCGATCCTCAATCCCCAGTCCTCAATCTTCAATCCTCAATGCTCAATCCTCAATCCTCAATCCTCAGTCCTCAATCCTCAATCCTCAATCCCCAAACCTCAATCCTCAGCCGTCAGTCCTCGTCCTCAATCCTCAACCCTCAATCCTCAATCCACAATCTTCAATCCTCAATACTCAATATTCAATCCTCAATCCTCAATCCTCAGTCCTCAAACCTCAATCCTGATTCCTCAACCCTGAATCCTCAATGTTCAGCCCTAAGTCCTCAACAGTCAGTTCTCAATCCTCAATCCTCAATAGAATATCCTCAATTCACGGTTTTCAATACTCAATACTCAATCTGCAATCTTCAGACCTCTATCCACAAACATCAATTCTCATCACTCAATCCTCAATACTCAGCCCCAATCCTCAATCTTCAATCCTCAATCCTCTATTCCCAACAGTCAATCCTCAATGTTCAATCCTCAATACCCAACCCTCAGTCTTCAATCCTCAATCCTCAATCCTCAATCCTCAATCCTCAATCCTCAATCCTCAATCCTCAATCCTCAATCCTCAATCGTCAATATTCAATTCTCAATACTCAATCTTCAATCCTCAATCCTCAATACTCAATACTAAATCCTCATTCTTCAATCCTCAATACCCAATCCTCAATCTTCAATCCTCAATCCTCGATCCTCAATCCTCAATCCTCATTCTTCAATCCTCAACACCCAATCCTCAATCTTCAATCCTCAATCCTCAATCCTCAATTCTCAACCCTCATTCCTCAATCCTCAGTCCTCAAACATCAATAGTCAACCCTCAGTCCTCGTCCTCAATCCACAACCCTCAATCCTCGATCCTCAATCTTCAATCATCAATATTCAATCTTCAACCCTCAATCCTCAATCCTCAATACTCAATCCTCAATCCTCATTGTTCTATCCTCAATACGCAATCCTCAACCTACAATCCTCAATCCTCAATCCTCAATCCTCGATCCTCAATCCTCAATCCTCAATCCTCATTCTTCAATCCTCAAAACCCAATCCTCAATCTTCAATCCTCAATCCTCAATCCTCAATTCTCAATCCTCAATCCTCAATCCTCAGACCTCAAACATTAATACTCAGCCCTCAGTCCTCGTCCTCAATCCACAACCCTCAATCCTCGATCCTCAATCTTCAATCAGCAATATGCAATCTTCAATCCTCAATCCTCAATCCTCAATACTCAATCCTCAATCCTCAATGTTCTATCCTCAATACGCAATCCTCAATCCTCAATTCTCAATCCTCAATGCTCAACCCTCAATCGTCAATCCTCAATCCCCAATCCTCAATCTTCAATCCTCAATCCTCAATCCTCAATCCTCAGTCCTCAACCTTCGATCCTCAATACTCAATCTGCAATCCTCAATCCTCAGTCCTCACTCCTCAATCCTCATTCTTCAATCCTCAATATCGAATCCTCAATCTTCAGTCCTCAATCCTCAATCCTCAATTCTCAATCCTCTATACTCAATCTTCAATCCTAAATCCTCAATCCTCAATCCTCATTCTTCAATCCTCAATCCTCAGTCCTCAAACCTCAATCCTGAATCATCAATCCTGAATCATCAATCTTCTGCCTTCAGTCCTCAACAATCAGTTGTCAATCCTCAATCCTCAATAGAATATCATCAATTCACAGCTTTCAATACTCAATACTCAATCTGCAATCTTCAAATCTCTATCCACAAACATCAATTCTCATCACTCAACCCTCAACACTCAGTCACCAATCCTCAATCTTCAATCCTCAATCCTCAATCCTCAATCCTCAATCCTCAATCCTCAGTCCTCAAACCTCAATCCGGAATCCTCAATCCTGAATCATCAATCTTCAGCCTTCAGTCCTCAACAATCAGTTGTCAATCCTCAATCCTCAATAGAATATCCTCAATTCACAGTTTTCAATACTCAATCCCCATTCTTCAATCTTCAAATCTCAATGCACAAACATCAATTCTCATCAGTCAACCATCAACACTCAGTCCTCAATCATCAATCCTCAATCCTCAATCCTCAATCTTCAATTCTCAATACTCAATCCTCAATCCTCAATCCTCAATTCTCAATCCTATATACTCAATCCTCAATCGTCAACCCTCAATCCCCTATCCTCAATCTTCAATCCTCAATCCTAAATCCTCAATCCTCAATCCTCAATATTCAACACAAAACCCTCAACCATCAATCCTCAATACTCAACCATCAATTCTCACTTCTCAATACTCAATAGAATATCCTGAATTCTCATGGTTCAATACTCAATCCACAAAATTCAATAATCAAATGTCAATTCTCAAACATCAATTCTCAACACTCAATCCTCAATACTCAGTCCTCTCTCTTCAATCCTCAATCCTCAATCGTCAGTCCTCAATCCTCAATACTCTATCTTCAATGCTCAATCCTCAATCCTCAATCCTCAATACTCAATCCTCAATCTTCAATTCTCAATCCTCAATCCTCAATCCTCAATCCTCAGTCCTCAAACCACAATCCTGAATCCTCAATCCTGCATCCTCAATCTTCAGCCCTCAGTCCTCAACAATCAGTTGTCAATCCTCAATTACCAATAGAATATCCTCAACTTACAGTTTTCCATACTCAATGCTCAATCTGCAATCTTCAAATCTCTATCCACAAACATAAATTCTCATCACTCAACCCTGAACGCTCAGTCCTCAATGTTCAATCCTCAATCTTCAATTCTCAATCTTCAAACCTCAATACTGAATCTTCAATCGTCAATCCCCAATCCTCAACCCTCAATCGTCAATCCTCAATCCTCAGTAATCAATCCTCAATCTTCAATACTCAATCGTCAGTCCCCAGTCCTCAATCCTCAATCCTCAATCCTCGTTCTTCAAACCTCAATCCTCAACCCTCAGTCCTCATCCTCAATTCTCAATTCTCAATCCTCAATCCTCAATCCTCAATCTTCAATCCTCAATAATCAATCTCCAATCCTAGATCATCAATCCCCAGTCCTCAATCCTTAATGCTCAATCTTCGATCCTCAATCCCCAGTCCTCAATCTTCAATCCTCAATGCTCAATCCTCAATCCTCAACCCTCAGTCCTCAATCCTCAATCCTCAATCCCCAAACCTCAATCCTCAGCCGTCAGTCCTCGTCCTCAATCCTCAACCCTCAATCCTCAATCCACAATCTTCAATCCTCAATACTCAATATTCAATCCTCAATCCTCAATACTCAATCCTCAATTCTCAATCCTCAATGCTCAGCCCTCAATCGTCAATCCTCAATCCCCAATCCTCAATCTTCAATCCTCAATCCTCAATCCTCAATCCTCAGTCCTCAACCTTCGATCCTCAATACTCAATCTGCAATCCTCAATCCTCAGTCCTCACTCCTCAATCCTCATTCTTCAATCCTCAATATCGAATCCTCAATCTTCAGTCCTCAATCCTCAATCCTCAATTCTCAATCCTCTATACTCAATCTTCAATCCTAAATCCTCAATCCTCAATCCTCAATCCTCATTCTTCAATCCTCAATCCTCAGTCCTCAAACCTCAATCCTGAATCATCAATCCTGAATCATCAATCTTCTGCCTTCAGTCCTCAACAATCAGTTGTCAATCCTCAATCCTCAATAGAATATCATCAATTCACAGCTTTCAATACTCAATACTCAATCTGCAATCTTCAAATCTCTATCCACAAACATCAATTCTCATCACTCAACCCTCAACACTCAGTCACCAATCCTCAATCTTCAATCCTCAATCCTCAATCCTCAATCCTCAATCCTCAATCCTCAGTCCTCAAACCTCAATCCGGAATCCTCAATCCTGAATCATCAATCTTCAGCCTTCAGTCCTCAACAATCAGTTGTCAATCCTCAATCCTCAATAGAATATCCTCAATTCACAGTTTTCAATACTCAATCCCCATTCTTCAATCTTCAAATCTCAATGCACAAACATCAATTCTCATCAGTCAACCATCTACACTCAGTCCTCAATCATCAATCCTCAATCCTCAATCCTCAATCTTCAATTCTCAATACTCAATCCTCAATCCTCAATCCTCAATTCTCAATCCTATATACTCAATCCTCAATCGTCAACCCTCAATCCCCTATCCTCAATCTTCAATCCTCAATCCTCAATCCTCAATCCTCAATCCTCAATATTCAACACAAAACCCTCAACCATCAATCCTCAATACTCAACCATCAATTCTCACTTCTCAATACTCAATAGAATATCCTGAATTCTCATGGTTCAATACTCAATCCACAAAATTCAATAATCAAATGTCAATTCTCAAACATCAATTCTCAACACTCAATCCTCAATACTCAGTCCTCTCTCTTCAATCCTCAATCCTCAATCGTCAGTCCTCAATCCTCAATACTCTATCTTCAATGCTCAATCCTCAATCCTCAATCCTCAATACTCAATCCTCAATCTTCAATTCTCAATCCTCAATCCTCAATCCTCAATCCTCAGTCCTCAAACCACAATCCTGAATCCTCAATCCTGCATCCTCAATCTTCAGCCCTCAGTCCTCAACAATCAGTTGTCAATCCTCAATTACCAATAGAATATCCTCAACTTACAGTTTTCCATACTCAATGCTCAATCTGCAATCTTCAAATCTCTATCCACAAACATAAATTCTCATCACTCAACCCTGAACGCTCAGTCCTCAATGTTCAATCCTCAATCTTCAATTCTCAATCTTCAAACCTCAATACTGAATCTTCAATCGTCAATCCCCAATCCTCAACCCTCAATCGTCAATCCTCAATCCTCAGTAATCAATCCTCAATCTTCAATACTCAATCGTCAGTCCCCAGTCCTCAATCCTCAATCCTCAATCCTCGTTCTTCAAACCTCAATCCTCAACCCTCAGTCCTCATCCTCAATTCTCAATTCTCAATCCTCAATCCTCAATCCTCAATCTTCAATCCTCAATAATCAATCTCCAATCCTAGATCATCAATCCCCAATCCTCAATCCTTAATGCTCAATCTTCGATCCTCAATCCCCAGTCCTCAATCTTCAATCCTCAATGCTCAATCCTCAATCCTCAACCCTCAGTCCTCAATCCTCAATCCTCAATCCCCAAACCTCAATCCTCAGCCGTCAGTCCTCGTCCTCAATCCTCAACCCTCAATCCTCAATCCACAATCTTCAATCCTCAATACTCAATATTCAATCCTCAATCCTCAATACTCAATCTTCAATCCTCAATACTCAATAATCAATCCTCAATCCACATTCTTCAATCCTCAATACCCAATCCTCGATCTTCATTCCTCAATCCTCAATCCTCAATTCTCAATCCTCAATCCTCAGTCCTCAGTCCTCAAACCTCAATCCTCAACCCTCAGCCCTCATCCTCAATCCTCAATCCTCAATACTCAATCATCAATCGTCAAACCTCAGTCCCCAATCCTCATTCATCAATCCTCAATCCTCAATCCTCAATCGTCAATCCTCAATCTTCAATCCTCAATACTCAATCTTCAATCCTCAATCCTCAATCCTCAATCCTCAATCCTCAATCCTCAATCCCCAATCTTCAATCCTCAATACTCAGTCTTCAATCCTCAATCCTCAATCCTCAATCCTCAATCCTCATTCTTCAATCCTCAATACCCAATCCTCAATCCTCAATCCTCAATCCTCAATCCTCAATCGTCAATATTCAATTCTCAATACTCAATCTTCAGTCCTCAATCCTCAATACTCAATACTAAATCCTCATTCTTCAATCCTCAATACCCAATCCTCAATCTTCAATCCTCAATCCTCAATTCTCAATCCTCAATCCTCAATCTTCAGACCTCAAGCATCAATACTCAACCCTCAGTCCTCGTCCTCAATCCACAACCCCCAATACTCAATCCTCAATCTTCAATTCTCAGTCTTCAATCCTCAATCCTCAATCCTCGGTCCTCAAACCACAATCCTGAATCCTCAATCCTGAATCCTCAACCTTCAGCCCTCAGTCCTCAACAATCAGTTGTCAATCCTCAATCCTCAAGAGAATATCATCAATTCACAGTTTTCAATACTCAATACTCAATCTGCAATCTTCAAATCTCTATACACAAACATCAATTCTCATCACTCATCCCTCAACACTCAATCCTCAATCTTCAATCCTCAATCCTCAATCCTCAATCCTCAATCCTCATTCTTCAATCCTCAATACCCAATCCTCAATACCCAATCTCCAATCCTCAATCCTCAATCCTCAATCCTCAATCCTCAATCAACATTCTTCAATCCTCAATACCCAATCCTTAATCTTCAATCCTCAATCCTCAATCCTCAATTCTCAATCCTCAATCCTCAATCCTCAATCCTCAATCATCAATCCTCAATCCTCAATGTACAATCCGCAATACCCAATCCTCAATCTTCTATCCGCAATCCTCAATCCTCAATCCTCAATCCTCAATCCTCAATCCTCAATCTTCAATCCTCAATACTCAATCTTCAATCCTCAATCCTCAATCCTCAATCCTCAATCCTCATTCTTCAATCCTCAACACCCAATCCTCAATCTTCAATCCTCAATTCTCAATCCTCAATTCTCAACCCTCATTCCTCAATCCTCAGTCCTCAAACATCAATAGTCAACCCTCAGTCCTCGTCCTCAATCCACAACCCTCAATCCTCGATCCTCAATCTTCAATCATCAATATTCAATCTTCAACCCTCAATCCTCAATCCTCAATACTCAATCCTCAATCCTCAATGTTCTATCCTCAATACGCAATCCTCAACCTACAATCCTCAATCCTCAATACTCAATCCTCGATCCTCAATCCTCAATCCTCAATGCTCATTCTTCAGTCCTCAAAACCCAATCCTCAATCTTCAATCCTCAATCCTCAATCCTCAATTCTCAATCCTCAATCCTCAATCCTCAGACCTCAAACATTAATACTCAGCCCTCAGTCCTCGTCCTCAATCCACAACCCTCAATCCTCGATCCTCAATCTTCAATCAGCAATATGCAATCTTCGATCCTCAATCCTCAATCCTCAATACTCAGTCCTCAATCCTCAATGTTCTATCCTCAATACGCAATCCTCAATCCTCAATTCTCAATCCTCAATGCTCAACCCTCAATCGTCAATCCTCAATCCCCGATCCTCAATCTTCAATCCTCAATCCTCAATCCTCAATCCTCAGTCCTCAACCTTCGATCCTCAATACTCCATCTGCAATCCTCAATCCTCAGTCCTCACTCCTCAATCCTCATTCTTCAATCCTCAATATCGAATCCTCAATCTTCAGTCCTCAATCCTCAATCCTCAATTCTCAATCCTCTATACTCAATCTTCAATCCTAAATCCTCAATCCTCAATCCTCAATCCTCATTCTTCAATCCTCAAAGCCCAATCCTCAATCTTCAATCCTCAATCCTCAATCCTCAATTCTCAATCCTCAATCCTCAATCCTCAGACCTCAAACGTTAATACTCAACCCTCAGTCCTCGTCCTCAATCCACAACGCTCAATCCTCGATCCTCAATCTTCAATCAGCAATATGCAATCTTCAATCCTCAATCTTCAATCCTGAATACTCAATCCTCAATCCTCAATGTTCTATCCTCAATACGCAATCCTCATTCTTCAATTCTCAATCCTCAATCCTCAATCCTCAATCCTCAATCCTCAGTCCTCAAACCTCAATCCTGAATCATCAATCCTGAATCATCAATCTTCTGCCTTCAGTCCTCAACCATCAGTTGTCAATCCTCAATCCTCAATAGAATATCATCAATTCACAGCTTTCAATACTCAATACTCAATCTGCAATCTTCAAATCTCTATCCACAAACATCAATTCTCATCACTCAACCCTCAACACTCAGTCACCAATCCTCAATCTTCAATCCTCAATCCTCAATCCTCAATCCTCAATCCTCAATCCTCAGTCCTCAAACCTCAATCCTGAATCCTCAATCCTGAATCATCAATCTTCAGCCTTCAGTCCTCAACAATCAGTTGTCAATCCACAATCCTCAATAGAATATCCTCAATTCACAGTTTTCAATACTCAATCCCCATTCTTCAATCTTCAAATCTCAATGCACAAACATCAATTCTCATCACTCAACCATCAACACTCAGTCCTCAATCATCAATCCTCAATCCTCAATCCTCAATCTTCAATTCTCAATACTCAATCCTCAATCCTCAATCCTCAATTCTCAATCCTATATACTCAATCCTCAATCGTCAACCCACAATCCCCTATCCTCAATCTTCAATCCTGAATCCTCAATCCTCAATCCAAAATCCTCAATATTCAACACAAAACCCTCAACCATCAATCCTCAATACTCAACCATCAATTCTCACTTCTCAATACTCAATAGAATATCCTGAATTCTCACGGTTCAATACTCAATCCACAATATCCAATAATCAAATCTCAATCCTCAAACATCAATTCTCAACACTCAATCCCCAACACTCAGTCCTCTCTCTTCAATCCTCCATCCTCAATCCTCAATCCTCAAGCGTCAATCCTCAATACTCAATCCTCAGCCCTCAATCCTCAGTCCTCAAAACTCAATCCCTAATCCTCAATCCTGAATCCTCAATCTTCAGCCCTCAGACCTCAACAATCAATTGTCAATCCTCAGTCCTCCATAGAATATCCTCAATTCACAGTTTTCAATACTCAATCCCCATTCTTCAATCTTCAAATCTCAATCCACAAACATCAATTCTCATCACTCAACCCTCAACACTCAGTCCTCAATCTTCAATCCTCAATCATCAATCCTCAATCTTCAATCCTCAATACTCAATCTTCAATCCTCAATCCTCAATTCTCAATCCTCAATGCTCAACCCTCAATCGTCAATCCTCAATCCCCAATCCTCAAACTTCAATCCTCAATCCTCAATCCTCAATCCTCAATCCTCAATCCTGCATCCTCAATCTTCAGCCCTCAGTCCTCAACAATCAGTTGTCAATCCTCAATTCCCAATAGAATATCCTCAATTTACAGTCTTCCATACTCAATACTCAATCTGCAATCTTCAAATCTCTATCCACAAACATAAATTCTCATCACTCAACCCTGAACGCTCAGTCCTCAATGTTCAATCCTCAATCTTCAATTCTCAATCTTCAAACCTCAATACTGAATCTTCAATCGTCAATCCCCAATCCTCAACCCTCAATCGTCAATCCTCAATCCTCAGTAATCAATCCTCAATCTTCAATACTCAATCGTCAATCCCCAGTCCTCAATCCTCAATCCTCAATCCTCGTTCCTCAAACCTCAATCCTCAACCCTCAGTCCTCATCCTCAATTCTCAATTCTCAATCCTCAATCCTCAATCCTCAATCTTCAATCATCAATAATCAATCTCCAATCCTAGATCCTCAATCCCCAATCCTCAATCCTGAATGCTCAATCTTCGATCCTCAATCCCCAGTCCTCAATCTTCAATCCTCAATGCTCAATCCTCAATCCTCAATCCTCAGTCCTCAATCCTCAATCCTCAATCCCCAAACCTCAATCCTCAGCCGTCAGTCCTCGTCCTCAATCCTCAACCCTCAATCCTCAATCCACAATCTTCAATCCTCAATACTCAATATTCAATCCTCAATCCTCAATACTCAATCTTCAATCCTCAATCCTCATTAATCAATCCTCAATTCTCATTCTTCAATCCTCAATACCCAATCCTCAATCTTCATTCCTCAATTATCAATCCTCAATTCTCAATCCTCAATCCTCAGTTCTCAGTCCTCAAACCTCAATCCTCAACCCTCAGCCCTCATCCTCAATCCTCAATCCTCAATTCTCAATACTCAATCCTCAATCCTCAATCTTCAATCCTCAATACTCAACCTTCAATAATCAATCCTCAATTCTCAACAGTCAATACTCAATCCTCAATCGTCAAACCTCAGTCCCCAATCCTCATTCATCAATCCTCAATCCTCAATCCTCAATCGTCAATCCTCAATCTTCAATCCTCAATACTCAATCTTCAATCCTCAATCCTCAATCCTCAATCCTCAATCCTCAATCCTCAATCCCCAATCTTCAATCCTCAATACTCAGTCTTCAATCCTCAATCCTCAATCCTCAATCCTCAATCCTCATTCTTCAATCCTCAATACCCAATCCTCAATCTTCAATCCTCAACCCTCAAACCTCAATCCTCAACCGTCAGTACTCGTCCTCAATCCTCAACCCTCAATACTCATTCCTCCCATCTTCAATCATCAATACTGAATCTTCAATCCTCAATCCTCAATCCTCAATCCTCAATCCTCAATCCTCAATCCTCAATCCTCAATCTTAATCTTCAATCCTCAGTACTCAATCTTCAATCCTCAATCCTCAATCCTCAATCCTCAATCCTCAATCTTCAATCCTCAATCCTGAATCCTCAATCCTCATTCTTCAATCCTCATTACCGAATCCTCAATCTTCAATCCTCAATCCTCAATCCTCAATTCTCAATCCTCAATCCTGAATCCTCAGACTTCAAACATCAATACTCAACCATCAGTCCTCGTCCTCAATCCTCAATATTCAGTCATTAATATTCAACCTTCAATCCTCAATCCTCAATCCTCTATCCTCAACACTCAATCCTCAATGTTCAATCCTCAATACCCAATCCTCAGTCTTCAATCCTCAATCCTCAATCCTCAATCCTCAATCCTCAATCCTCAGTCCCAAATACTCAATCTTCAATACTCAATCCTCAATCCTCAATCTTCAATCCTCAATACTCAATCTTCAATCCTCAATCCTCAATCCTCAATCCTCAATCCTCTTTCTTCAATCCTCAATACCCAATACTCAATCTTCAATCCTCAATACTGAATCTCCAATCCTAGATCCTCAATCCCCAATACTCAATCCTTAGTCCTCAATCTTCAATCCTCAATCCCCAGTACTCAATCTTCAATCCTCAATGCTCAATCCTCAATCCCCAATCCTCAGTCCTCAGTCCTCAATCCTCAATCCTCAAACCTCAATCCTCAACCGTCAGTCCTCGTCCTGAATCCTCGACCCTCAATCCTCAATCCTCAAACTTCAATCCTCAATACTCAATATTCAATCCTCAATCCTCAATCCTCAGTCCTCAATACTCAATCCTCAATCCTCAATCCTCAATCCTCAATCCTCATCCTCAATCCTCATTCTACAATCCTCAATACCCAATCCTCAATCTTCAATCCTCAATCCTCAATCCTCAATTCTCAATCCTCAATCCTCAGTCCTCAGTCCTCAAACCTCAACCCTCAACCCTCAGCCCTCATCCTCAATCCTCAATCCTCAATCCTCAATCCGCAGTCTTCAATCCTCAATACTCAATCTTCAATCCTTAATCCTCAATCCTCGGTCCTCAATCCTCAATCGTCAATCTCCAATCCTGAATACTCAATCTTTAATCCTCAATGCTCAATCCTCAATCCTCAATCCTCAAACCTCAATCCTCAACCGTCAGTCCTCGTCCTGAATCCTCGACCCTCAATCCTCAATACTCAATCTTCAATCCTCAATTCTCAATCCTCAATCCTCAATCCTCATTCTTCAATCCTCAACACCCAATCCTCAATCTTCAATCCTCAATCCTCAATCCTCAATTCTCAACCCTCATTCCTCAATCCTCAGTCCTCAAACATCAATAGTCAACCCTCAGTCCTCGTCCTCAATCCACAACCCTCAATCCTCGATCCTCAATCTTCAATCATCAATATTCAATCTTCAACCCTCAATCCTCAATCCTCAATACTCAATCCTCAATCCTCAATGTTCTATCCTCAATACGCAATCCTCAACCTACAATCCTCAATCCTCAATCCTCAATTCTCAATCCTCAATCCTCAATCCTCAGACCTCAAACATCAATACTCAACCCTCAGTCCTCGTCCTCAATCCACAACCCTCAATCCTCAATCCTCAATCTTCAATCATCAATATTCAATCTTCAATCCTCAATCCTCAATCCTCAATACTCAATCCTCAATCCTCAATGTTCTATCCTCAATACGCAATCCTCAATCTTCAATCGTCAATCCTCAATCCTCAATCCTCAATCCTCAATCCTCAATCCTCAATCTTAATCTTCAATACTCAGTACTCAATCTTCAATCCTCAATCCTCAATCCTCAATCCTCAATCCTCAATCTTCAATCCTCAATACTCAATCTTCAATCCTCAATCCTCAATCCTCAATCCTCAATCCTCAATCCTCAATCCTCAATCCTCATTCTTCAATCCTCATTACCGAATCCTCAATCTTCAATCCTCAATCCTCAATCCTCAATTCTCAATCCTCAATCCTGAATCCACAGACTTCAAACATCAATACTCAACCCTCAGTCCTCGTCCTCAATCCTCAATATTCAGTCATTAATATTCAACCTTCAATCCTCAATCCTCAATCCTCTATCCTCAACAGTCAATCCTCAATGTTCAATCCTCAATACCCAATCCTCAGTCTTCAATCCTCAATCCTCAATCCTCAATCCTCAATCCTCAATTCTCAGTCCTCAAACCTCAATCCTGATTCCTCAACCCTGAATCCTCAATGTTCAGCCCTAAGTCCTCAACAGTCAGTTCTCAATCCTCAATCCTCAATAGAATATCCTCAATTCACGGTTTTCAATACTCAATACTCAATCTGCAATCTTCAGACCTCTATCCACAAACATCAATTCTCATCACTCAATCCTCAATACTCAGTCCCCAATCCTCAATCTTCAATCCTCAATCCTCTATCCTCAACAGTCAATCCTCAATGTTCAATCCTCAATACCCAACCCTCAGTCTTCAATCCTCAATCCTCAATCCTCAATCCTCAATCCTCAATCCTCAATCCTCAATCCTCAATCCTCAATCCTCAATCGTCAATATTCAATTCTCAATACTCAATCTTCAATCCTCAATCCTCAATACTCAATACTAAATCCTCATTCTTCAATCCTCAATACCCAATCCTCAATCTTCAATCCTCAATCCTCAATTCTCAATCCTCAATCCTCAATCCTCAGACCTCAAGCATCAATACTCAACCCTCAGTCCTCGTCCTCAATCCACAACCCCCAATACTCAATCCTCAATCTTCAATTCTCAATCTTCAATCCTCAATCCTCAATCCTCGGTCCTCAAACCACAATCCTGAATCCTCAATCCTGAATCCTCAACCTTCAGCCCTCAGTCCTCAACAATCAGTTGTCAATCCTCAATCCTCAAGAGAATATCATGAATTCACAGTTTTCAATACTCAATACTCAATCTGCAATCTTCAAATCTCTATCCACAAACATCAATTCTCATCACTCATCCCTCAACTCTCAATCCTCAATCTTCAATCCTCAATCCTCAATCCTCAATCCTCAATCCTCATTCTTCAATCCTCAATACCCAATCCTCAATACCCAATCTCCAATCCTCAATCCTCAATCCTCAATCCTCAATCCTCAATCAACATTCTTCAATCCTCAATACCCAATCCTCAATCTTCAATCCTCAATCCTCAATCCTCAATTCTCAATCCTCAATCCTCAATCCTCAATCCTCAATCATCAATCCTCAATCCTCAATGTACAATCCGCAATACCCAATCCTCAATCTTCTATCCGCAATCCTCAATCCTCAATCCTCAATCTTCAATCCTCAATCATCAATCTTCAATCCTCAATACTCAATCTTCAATCCTCAATCCTCAATCCTCAATCCTCAACCCTCATTCTTCAATCCTCAACACCCAATCCTCAATCTTCAATCCTCAATCCTCAATCCTCAATTCTCAACACTCATTCCTCAATCCTCAGTCCTCAAACATCAATAGTCAACCCTCAGTCCTCGTCCTCAATCGACAACCCTCAATCCTCGATCCTCAATCTTCAATCATCAATATTCAATCTTCAACCCTCAATCCTCAATCCTCAATACTCAATCCTCAATCCTCAATGTTCTATCCTCAATACGCAATCCTCAACCTACAATCCTCAATCCTCAATCCTCAATCCTCGATCCTCAATCCTCAATCCTCAATCCTCATTCTTCAATCCTCAAAACCCAATCCTCAATCTTCAATCCTCAACCCTCTATCCTCAATTCTCAATCCTCAATCCTCAATCCTCAGACCTCAAACATTAATACTCAGCCCTCAGTCCTCGTCCTCAATCCACAACCCTCAATCCTCGATCCTCAATCTTCAATCAGCAATATTCAATCTTCAATCCTCAATCCTCAATCCTCAATACTCAATCCTCAATCCTCAATGTTCTGTCCTCAATACGCAATCCTCATTCTTCAATTCTCAATCCTCAATCCCTAATCCTCAATCCTCATTCTTCAATCCTCAATACTCAATCCTCAATCTTCAATCCTCAAACCTCAATCCTCAATCCTCAATCCTCAATCCTCAATCCTCAATCTTCAATCCTCAGTCACAAATCCTCAATCGTCAATACTCACTCCTCAATCCTCAATCTTCAATCCTGAATAATCAGTCTTCAATTCCCAATCCTCAATCCTCAATCCTCAATCAACATTCTTCAATCCTCAATACCCAATCCTCAATCTTCAATCCTCAATCCTCAATTCTCAATTCTCAATACTCAATCCTCAATCCTCAATCCTCAATTATCAATCCTCAATCCTCAATGTTCAATCCGCAATACCCAATCCTCAATCTTCTATCCGCAATCCTCAATCCTCAATCCTCAATCCTCAATCCTCGATCCTCAATCCTCAATCTTCAATCCTCAATACTCAATCTTCAATCCTCAATCCTCAATCCTCAATCCTCAATCCTCATTCTTCAATCCTCAACACCCAATCCTGAATCTTCAGTCCTCAATCCTCAATCCTCAATTCTCAACCCTCATTCCTCAATCCTCAGTCCTCAAACATCAATAGTCAACCCTCAGTCCTCGTCCTCAATCCACAACCCTCAATCCTCTATCCTCAATCTTCAATCATCAATATTCAATCTTCAACCCTCAATCCTCAATCCTCAATACTCAATCCTCAATCCTCAATGTTCTATCCTCAATACGCAATCCTCAACCTTCAATCCTCAATCCTCAATCCTCGGTCCTCAATCCTCAATCCTCAGTCCTCCAACCTCAATCCTGAATCCACAATACTGAACCCTCAATATTCAGCCCTCAGACCTCAACAATCAGTTGTGAATCCTCAATCCTCAATAGAATATCCTCAATTCACAGGTTTCAATACTCAATACTCAGCCTGCAATCTTCAAATCTCTATCCACAAACATCAATTCTCATCACTCAACCCTCAATATTCAACGCACAACCCTCAACCATCAATCCTCAATACTCAACCATCAATCCTCAATTCTCAATACTCAATAGAATATCCTGAATTCTCACGGTTCAATACTCTATCCACAATATCCAATAATCAAATCTCAATCCTCAAACATCAATTCTCAACACTCAATCCTCAACACTCAGTCCTCTCTCTTCAATCCTCCATCCTCAATCCTCAATCCTCAAGCGTCAATCCTCAATACTCAATCCTCAGCCCTCAATCCTCAGTCCTCAAAACTCAATCCCTAATCCTCAATCCTGAATCCTCAATCTTCAGCCCTCAGACCTCAACAATCAATTGTCAATCCTCAGTCCTCCATAGAATATCCTCAGTTCACAGTTTTCAATACTCAATCCCCATTCTTCAATCTTCAAATCTCAATCCACAAACATCAATTCTCATCACTCAACCCTCAACACTCTGTCCTCAATCTTCAATCCTCAATCATCAATCCTCAATCTTCAATCCTCAATACTCAATCTTCAATCCTCAATCCTCAATTCTCAATCCTCAATGCTCAACCCTCAATCGTCAATCCTCAATCCCCAATCCTCAAACTTCAATCCTCAATCCTCAATCCTCAATCCTCAATCCTCAATCCTGCATACTCAATCTTCAATCCTCAATCCTCAATCCTCAATTCTCAACCCTCATTCCTCAATCCTCAGTCCTCAAACATCAATAGTCAACCCTCAGTCCTCGTCCTCAATCCACAACCCTCAATCCTCGATCCTCAATCTTCAATCATCAATATTCAATCTTCAACCCTCAATCCTCAATCCTCAATACTCAATCCTCAATCCTCAATGTTCTATCCTCAATACGCAATCCTCAATCCTCAATTCTCAATCCTCAATGCTCAACACTCAATCGTCAATCCTCAATCCCCAATCCTCAATCTTCAATCCTCAATCCTCAATCCTCAATCCTCAGTCCTCAACCTTCGATCCTCAATACTCAATCTGCAATCCTCAATCCTCAGTCCTCACTCCTCAATCCTCATTCTTCAATCCTCAATATCGAATCCTCAATCTTCAGTCCTCAATCCTCAATCCTCAATTCTCAATCCTCTATACTCAATCTTCAATCCTAAATCCTCAATCCTCAATCCTCAATCCTCATTCTTCAATCCTCAATCCTCAGCCCTCAAACCTCAATCCTGAATCATCAATCCTGAATCATCAATCTTCTGCCTTCAGTCCTCAACAATCAGTTGTCAATCCTCAATCCTCAATAGAATATCATCAATTCACAGCTTTCAATACTCAATACTCAATCTGCAATCTTCAAATCTCTATCCACAAACATCAATTCTCATCACTCAACCCTCAACACTCAGTCACCAATCCTCAATCTTCAATCCTCAATCCTCAATCCTCAATCCTCAATCCTCAATCCTCAGTGCTCAAACCTCAATCCTGAATCCTCAATCCTGAATCATCAATCTTCAGCCTTCAGTCCTCAACAATCAGTTGTCAATCCTCAATCCTCAATAGAATATCCTCAATTCACAGTTTTCAATACTCAATCCCCATTCTTCAATCTTCCAATCTCAATGCACAAACATCAATTCTCATCACTCAACCATCAACACTCAGTCCTCAATCATCAATCCTTAATCCTCAATCCTCAATCTTCAATTCTCAATACTGAATCCTCAATCCTCAATCCTCAATTCTCAATCCTATATACTCAATCCTCAATCGTCAACCCTCAATCCCCTATCCTCAATCTTCAATCCTCAATCCTCAATCCTCAATCCTCAATCCTCAATATTCAACACAAAACCCTCAACCATCAATCCTCAATACTCAACCATCAATTCTCCCTTCTCAATACTCAATAGAATATCCTGAATTCTCATGGTTCAATACTCAATCCACAAAATTCAATAATCAAATGTCAATTCTCAAACATCAATTCTCAACACTCAATCCTCAATACTCAGTCCTCTCTCTTCAATCCTCAATCCTCAATCGTCAGTCCTCAATCCTCAATACTCTATCTTCAATGCTCAATACTCAATCTTCAATCCTCAATCCTCAATCCTCAATCCTCAATCCTCATTCTTCAATCATCAACACCCAATCCTCAATCTTCAATCCTCAATCCTCAATCCTCAATTCTCAACCCTCATTCCTCAATCCTCAGTCCTCAAACATCAATAGTCAACCCTCAGTCCTCGTCCTCAATCCACAACTCTCAATCCTCGATCCTCAATCTTCAATCATCAATATGCAATCTTCAACCCTCAATCCTCAATCCTCAATACTCAATCCTCAATCCTCAATGTTCTATCCTCAATACGCAATCCTCAACCTACAATCCTCAATCCTCAATCCTCAATTCTCAATCCTCAATCCTCAATCATCAGACCTCAAACATCAATACTCAACCCTCAGTCCTCGTCCTCAATCCACAACCCTCAATCCTCAATCCTCAATCTTCAATCATCAATATTCAATCTTCAATCCTCAATCCTCAATCCTCAATACTCAATCCTCAATCCTCAATGTTCTATCCTCAATACGCAATCCTCAATCTTCAATCGTCAATCCTCAATCCTCAATCCTCAATCCTCAAACCTCAATCTTAATCTTCAATCCTCAGTACTCAATCTTCAATCCTCAATCCTCAATCCTCAATCCTCAATCCTCAATCTTCAATCCTCAATACTCAAACCTCAATCCTGATTCCTCAACCCTGAATCCTCAATGTTCAGCCCTAAGTCCTCAACAGTCAGTTCTCAATCCTCAATCCTCAATAGAATATCCTCAATTCACGGTTTTCAATACTCAATACTCAATCTGCAATCTTCAGACCTCTATCCACAAACATCAATTCTCATCACTCAATCCTCAATACTCAGCCCCAATCCTCAATCTTCAATCCTCAATCCTCTATTCTCAACAGTCAATCCTCAATGTTCAATCCTCAATACCCAACCCTCAGTCTTCAATCCTCAATCCTCAATCCTCAATCCTCAATCCTCAGTCCTCAATCCTCAATCCTCAATCCTCAATCGTCAATATTCAATTCTCAATACTCAATCTTCAATCCTCAATCCTCAATACTCAATACTAAATCTTCATTCTTCAATCCTCAATACCCAATCCTCAATCTTCAATCCTCAATCCTCGATCCTCAATCCTCAATCCTCATTCTTCAATCCTCAACACCCAATCCTCAATCTTCAATCCTCAATCCTCAATCCTCAATTCTCAACCCTCATTCCTCAATCCTCAGTCCTCAAACATCAATAGTCAACCCTCAGTCCTCGTCCTCAATCCACAACCCTCAATCCTCGATCCTCAATCTTCAATCATCAATATTCAATCTTCAACCCTCAATCCTCAATCCTCAATACTTAATCCTCAATCCTCAATGTTCTATCCTCAATACGCAATCCTCAACCTACAATCCTCAATCCTCAATCCTCAATCCTCGATCCTCAATCCTCAATCCTCAATCCTCATTCTTCAATCCTCAAAACCCAATCCTCAATCTTCAATCCTCAATCCTCAATCCTCAATTCTCAATCCTCAATCCTCAATCCTCAGACCTCAAACATTAATACTCAGCCCTCAGTCCTCGTCCTCAATCCACAACCCTCAATCCTCGATCCTCAATCTTCAATCAGCAATATGCAATCTTCAATCCTCAATCCTCAATCCTCAATACTCAATCCTCAATCCTCAATGTTCTATCCTCAATACGCAATCCTCAATCCTCAATTCTCAATCCTCAATGCTCAACACTCAATCGTCAATCCTCAATCCCCAATCCTCAATCTTCAATCCTCAATCCTCAATCCTCAATCCTCAGTCCTCAACCTTCGATCCTCAATACTCAATCTGCAATCCTCAATCCTCAGTCCTCACTCCTCAATCCTCATTCTTCAATCCTCAATATCGAATCCTCAATCTTCAGTCCTCAATCCTCAATCCTCAATTCTCAATCCTCTATACTCAATCTTCAATCCTAAATCCTCAATCCTCAATCCTCAATCCTCATTCTTCAATCCTCAATCCTCAGCCCTCAAACCTCAATCCTGAATCATCAATCCTGAATCATCAATCTTCTGCCTTCAGTCCTCAACAATCAGTTGTCAATCCTCAATCCTCAATAGAATATCATCAATTCACAGCTTTCAATACTCAATACTCAATCTGCAATCTTCAAATCTCTATCCACAAACATCAATTCTCATCACTCAACCCTCAACACTCAGTCACCAATCCTCAATCTTCAATCCTCAATCCTCAATCCTCAATCCTCAATCCTCAATCCTCAGTGCTCAAACCTCAATCCTGAATCCTCAATCCTGAATCATCAATCTTCAGCCTTCAGTCCTCAACAATCAGTTGTCAATCCTCAATCCTCAATAGAATATCCTCAATTCACAGTTTTCAATACTCAATCCCCATTCTTCAATCTTCCAATCTCAATGCACAAACATCAATTCTCATCACTCAACCATCAACACTCAGTCCTCAATCATCAATCCTTAATCCTCAATCCTCAATCTTCAATTCTCAATACTCAATCCTCAATCCTCAATCCTCAATTCTCAATCCTATATACTCAATCCTCAATCGTCAATCCTCAATCCCCTATCCTCAATCTTCAATCCTCAATCCTCAATCCTCAATCCTCAATCCTCAATATTCAACACAAAACCCTCAACCATCAATCCTCAATACTCAACCATCAATTCTCCCTTCTCAATACTCAATAGAATATCCTGAATTCTCATGGTTCAATACTCAATCCACAAAATTCAATAATCAAATGTCAATTCTCAAACATCAATTCTCAACACTCAATCCTCAATACTCAGTCCTCTCTCTTCAATCCTCAATCCTCAATCGTCAGTCCTCAATCCTCAATACTCTATCTTCAATGCTCAATCCTCAATCCTCAATCCTCAATACTCAATCCTCAATCTTCAATTCTCAATCCTCAATCCTCAATCCTCAATCCTCAGTCCTCAAACCACAATCCTGAATCCTCAACCCTGCATCCTCAATCTTCAGCCCTCAGTCCTCAACAATCAGTTGTCAATCCTCAATTACCAATAGAATATCCTCAACTTACAGTTTTCCATACTCAATGCTCAATCTGCAATCTTCAAATCTCTATCCACAAACATAAATTCTCATCACTCAACCCTGAACGCTCAGTCCTCAATGTTCAATCCTCAATCTTCAATTCTCAATCTTCAAACCTCAATACTGAATCTTCAATCGTCAATCCCCAATCCTCAACCCTCAATCGTCAATCCTCAATCCTCAGTAATCAATCCTCAATCTTCAATACTCAATCGTCAGTCCCCAGTCCTCAATCCTCAATCCTCAATCCTCGTTCTTCAAACCTCAATCCTCAACCCTCAATCCTCAATTCTCAATCCTCAATCCTCAATCTTCAGACCTCAAGCATCAATACTCAACCCTCAGTCCTCGTCCTCAATCCACAACCCCCAATACTCAATCCTCAATCTTCAATTCTCAATCTTCAATCCTCAATCCTCAATCCTCGGTCCTCAAACCACAATCCTGAATCCTCAATCCTGAATCCTCAACCTTCAGCCCTCAGTCCTCAACAATCAGTTGTCAATCCTCAATCCTCAAGAGAATATCATCAATTCACAGTTTTCAATACTCAATACTCAATCTGCAATCTTCAAATCTCTATACACAAACATCAATTCTCATCACTCATCCCTCAACACTCAATCCTCAATCTTCAATCCTCAATCCTCAATCCTCAATCCTCAATCCTCATTCTTCAATCCTCAATACCCAATCCTCAATACCCAATTTCCAATCCTCAATCCTCAATCCTCAATCCTCAATCCTCAATTCTCAATCCTCAATCCTCAATCCTCAATCTTCAATCATCAATCCTCAATCCTCAATGTACAATCCGCAATACCCAATCCTCAATTTTCTATCCGCAATCCTCAATCCTCAATCCTCAATCCTCAATCCTCAATCCTCAATCTTCAATCCTCAATACTCAATCTTCAATCCTCAATCCTCAATCCTCAATCCTCAATCCTCAATCCTCAATCCTCAATCCCCAATCTTCAATCCTCAATACTCAGTCTTCAATCCTCAATCCTCAATCCTCAATCCTCAATCCTCATTCTTCAATCCTCAATACCCAATCCTCAATCTTCAATCCTCAACCCTCAAACCTCAATCCTCAACCGTCAGTACTCGTCCTCAATCCTCAACCCTCAATACTCATTCCTCCCATCTTCAATCATCAATACTGAATCTTCAATCCTCAATCCTCAACCCTCAATCCTCAATCCTCAATCTTAATCTTCAATCCTCAGTACTCAATCTTCAATCCTCAATCCTCAATCCTCAATCCTCAATCCTCAATCTTCAATCCTCAATACTCAATCTTCAATCCTCGATCCTCAATCCTCAATCCTCAATCCTAAATCCTCAATCCTCATTCTTCAATCCTCATTACCGAATCCTCAATCTTCTATCCTCGATCCTCAATCCTCAATTCTCAATCCTCAATCCTGAATCCTCAGACTTCAAGCATCAATACTCAACCATCAGTCCTCGTCCTCAATCCTCAATATTCAGTCATTAATATTCAACCTTCAATCCTCAATCCTCAATCCTCTATCCTCAACACTCAATCCTCAATGTTCAATCCTCAATACCCAATCCTCAGTCTTCAAACCTCAATCCTCAATCCTCAATCCTCAATCCTCAATCCTCAGTCCTCAAACCTCAATCCTGATTCCTCATCCCTGAATTCTCAATGTTCAGCCCTAAGTCCTCAACAGTCAGTTGACAATCCTCAATCCTCAATAGAATATCCTCAGTTCACGGTTTTCAATACTCAATACTCAATCTGCAACCTTCAGACCTCTATCCACAAACATCAATTCTCATCACTCAACCCTCAATACTCAGTCCCCAATCCTCAATCTTCAATCCTCAATCCTCTATCCTCAACACTCAATCCTCAATGTTCAATACTCAATACCCAATCCTCAATCTTCAATCCTCAATACTCAATCTTCAATCCTCAATCCTCAATTCTCAATCCTCAATGCTCAACCCTCAATCGTCAATCCTCAATCCCCAATCCTCTATCTTCAATCCTCAATCCTCAATCCTCAATCCTCAGTCCTCAACCTTCGATCCTCAATACTCAATCTGCAATCCTCAATCCTCAGTCCTCACACCTCAATCCTCATTCTTCAATCCTCAATATCGAATCCTCAATCTTCAATCCTCAATCCTCAATCCTCAATTCTCAATCCTCAATCCTGAATCCTCAGACTTCAAACATCAATACTCAACCCTCAGTCCTCGTCCTCAATCCACAACCCTCAATCCTCAATCCTCAATATTCAGTCATTAATATTCAACTTTCAATCCTCAATGCTCAATCCGCTATCCTCAACACTCAATCCTCAATGTTCAATTCTCAATACCCAATCCTCAGTCTTCAATCCTCAATCCTCAATCCTCAATTCTCAATCCTCAATCCTCAGTCCTCAATCCTCAATCCTAAATCCTCAATCCTCAATCCTCAATCCTCAATCCTCAATCCTCAATCCTCAATCGTCAATCTTCAGTCCTCAATACTCAATCTTCAATCCTCAATACTCAATACTCAATCCTCATTCTCCAATCCTCAATACCCAATCCTCAATCTTCAACCCTCAATCCTCAATGCTCAATCCTCAATCCTCAATCTTCAATCCTCAATCCTCAATCCTCAATCCTCAATCCTCAATCCTCAATCTTCAATCCTCAATACTCAATCTTCAATCCTCAATCCCCAATCCTCAATCCTCAATCCTCAGTCCTCAATCATCAATCCTCAATCGTCAATCTTCAACCCTCAATACTCAATCTTCAATCCTCAATCCTCAATCCTCAATTCTCAATACTCAATCCTCAATCCTCAATCCTCAATCATCAATCCTCAATCCTCAATGTTCAATCCGCAATACCCAATCCTCAATCTTCTATCCGCAATCCTCAATCCTCAATCCTCAATCCTCAATCCTCAATCCTCAATCTTCAATCCTCAATACTCAATCTTCAATCCTCAATCCTCAATCCTCAATCCTCAATCCTCATTCTTCAATCCTCAACACCCAATCCTCAATCTTCAATCCTCAATCCTCAATCCTCAATTCTCAACCCTCATTCCTCAATCCTCAGTCCTCAAACATCAATAGTCAACCCTCAGTCCTCGTCCTCAATCCACAACCCTCAATCCTCAATCCTCAATCTTCAATCATCAATATTCAATCTTCAATCCTCAATCCTCAATCCTCAATACTCAATCCTCAATCCTCAATGTTCTATCCTCAATACGCAATCCTCAATCTTCAATCGTCAATCCTCAATCCTCAATCCTCAATCCTCAAACCTCAATCTTAATCTTCAATCCTCAGTACTCAATCTTCAATCCTCAATCCTCAATCCTCAATCCTCAATCCTCAATCTTCAATCCTCAATACTCAATCTTCAATCCTCAATCCTCAATCCTCAATCCTCAATCCTCAATCCTCAATCCTCATTCTTCAATCCTCATTACCGAATCCTCAATCTTCAATCCTCAATCCTCAATCCTCAATTCTCAATCCTCAATCCTGAATCCTCAGACTTCAAACATCAATACTCAACCCTCAGTCCTCGTCCTCAATCCTCAATATTCAGTCATTAATATTCAACCTTCAATCCTCAATCCTCAATCCTCTATCCTCAACAGTCAATCCTCAATGTTCAATCCTCAATACCCAATCCTCAGTCTTCAATCCTCAATCCTCAATCCTCAATGCTCAATCCTCAATCCTCAGTCCTCAAACCTCAATCCTGATTCCTCAACCCTGAATCCTCAATGTTCAGCCCGAAGTCCTCAACAGTCAGTTCTCAATCCTCAATCCTCAATAGAATATCCTCAATTCACGGTTTTCAATACTCAATACTCAATCTGCAATCTTCAGACCTCTATCCACAAACATCAATTCTCATCACTCAATCCTCAATACTCAGTCCCCAATCCTCAATCTTCAATCCTCAATCCTCTATTCTCAACAGTCAATCCTCAATGTTCAATCCTCAATACCCAACCCTCAGTCTTCAATCCTCAATCCTCAATCCTCAATCCTCAATCCTCAATCCTCAATCCTCAATCCTCAATCCTCAATCGTCAATATTCAATTCTCAATACTCAATCTTCAATCCTCAATCCTCAATACTCAATACTAAATCCTCATTCTTCAATCCTCAATACCCAATCCTCAATCTTCAATCCTCAATCCTCAATCCTCAATCCTCAATCCTCATTCTTCAATCCTCAACACCCAATCCTCAATCTTCAATCCTCAATCCTCAATCCTCAATTCTCAACCCTCATTCCTCAATCCTCAGTCCTCAAACATCAATAGTCAACCCTCAGTCCTCGTCCTCAATCCACAACCCTCAATCCTCGATCCTCAATCTTCAATCATCAATATTCAATCTTCAACCCTCAATCCTCAATCCTCAATACTCAATCCTCAATCCTCAATGTTCTATCCTCAATACGCAATCCTCAACCTACAATCCTCAATCCTCAATCCTCAATCCTCGATCCTCAATCCTCAATCCTCAATCCTCATTCTTCAATCCTCAAAACCCAATCCTCAATCTTCAATCCTCAATCCTCAATCCTCAATTCTCAATCCTCAATCCTCAATCCTCAGACCTCAAACATTAATACTCAGCCCTCAGTCCTCGTCCTCAATCCACAACCCTCAATCCTCGATCCTCAATCTTCAATCAGCAATATGCAATCTTCAATCCTCAATCCTCAATCCTCAATACTCAATCCTCAATTCTCAATGTTCTATCCTCAATACGCAATCCTCAATCCTCAATTCTCAATCCTCAATGCTCAACCCTCAATCGTCAATCCTCAATCCCCAATCCTCAATCTTCAATCCTCAATCCTCAATCCTCAATCCTCAGTCCTCAACCTTCGATCCTCAATACTCAATCTGCAATCCTCAATCCTCAGTCCTCACTCCTCAATCCTCATTCTTCAATCCTCAATATCGAATCCTCAATCTTCAGTCCTCAATCCTCAATCCTCAATTCTCAATCCTCTATACTCAATCTTCAATCCTAAATCCTCAATCCTCAATCCTCAATCCTCATTCTTCAATCCTCAAAGCCCAATCCTCAATCTTCAATCCTCAATCCTCAATCCTCAATTCTCAATCCTCAATCCTCAATCCTCAGACCTCAAACATTAATACTCAACCCTCAGTCCTCGTCCTCAATCCACAACGCTCAATCCTCGATCCTCAATCTTCAATCAGCAATATGCAATCTTCAATCCTCAATCTTCAATCCTCAATACTCAATCCTCAATCCTCAATGTTCTATCCTCAATACGCAATCCTCATTCTTCAATTCTCAATCCTCAATCCTCAATCCTCAATCCTCAATCCTCAATCCTCAATCCTCAGTCCTCAAACCTCAATCCTGAATCATCAATCCTGAATCATCAATCTTCTGCCTTCAGTCCTCAACAATCAGTTGTCAATCCTCAATCCTCAATAGAATATCATCAATTCACAGCTTTCAATACTCAATACTCAATCTGCAATCTTCAAATCTCTATCCACAAACATCAATTCTCATCACTCAACCCTCAACACTCAGTCACCAATCCTCAATCTTCAATCCTCAATCCTCAATCCTCAATCCTCAATCCTCAATCCTCAGTCCTCAAACCTCAATCCTGAATCCTCAATCCTGAATCATCAATCTTCAGCCTTCAGTCCTCAACAATCAGTTGTCAATCCTCAATCCTCAATAGAATATCCTCAATTCACAGTTTTCAATACTCAATCCCCATTCTTCAATCTTTAAATCTCAATGCACAAACATCAATTCTCATCACTCAACCATCAACACTCAGTCCTCAATCATCAATCCTCAATCCTCAATCCTCAATCTTCAATTCTCAATACTCAATCCTCAATCCTCAATCCTCAATTCTCAATCCTATATACTCAATCCTCAATCGTCAACCCTCAATCCCCTATCCTCAATCTTCAATCCTCAATCCTCAATCCTCAATCCTCAATCCTCAATATTCAACACAAAACCCTCAACCATCAATCCTCAATACTCAACCATCAATTCTCACTTCTCAATACTCAATAGAATATCCTGAATTCTCATGGTTCAATACTCAATCCACAAAATTCAATAATCAAATGTCAATTCTCAAACATCAATTCTCAACACTCAATCCTCAATACTCAGTCCTCTCTCTTCAATCCTCAATCCTCAATCGTCAGTCCTCAATCCTCAATACTCTATCTTCAATGCTCAATCCTCAATCCTCAATCCTCAATACTCAATCCTCAATCTTCAATTCTCAATCCTCAATCCTCAATCCTCAATCCTCAGTCCTCAAACCACAATCCTGAATCCTCAATCCTGCATCCTCAATCTTCAGCCCTCAGTCCTCAACAATCAGTTGTCAATCCTCAATTACCAATAGAATATCCTCAACTTACAGTTTTCCATACTCAATGCTCAATCTGCAATCTTCAAATCTCTATCCACAAACATAAATTCTCATCACTCAACCCTGAACGCTCAGTCCTCAATGTTCAATCCTCAATCTTCAATTCTCAATCTTCAAACCTCAATACTGAATCTTCAATCGTCAATCCCCAATCCTCAACCCTCAATCGTCAATCCTCAATCCTCAGTAATCAATCCTCAATCTTCAATACTCAATCGTCAGTCCCCAGTCCTCAATCCTCAATCCTCAAACCTCGTTCTTCAAACCTCAATCCTCAACCCTCAGTCCTCATCCTCAATTCTCAATTCTCAATCCTCAACCCTCAATCCTCAATCCACAATCTTCAATCCTCAATACTCATTCTTCAATCCTCAAAGCCCAATCCTCAATCTTCAATCCTCAATCCTCAATCCTCAATTCTCAATCCTCAATCCTCAACCCTCAGACCTCAAACATTAATACTCAACCCTCAGTCCTCGTCCTCAATCCACAACGCTCAATCCTCGATCCTCAATCTTCAATCAGCAATATGCAATCTTCAATCCTCAATCTTCAATCCTCAATACTCAATCCTCAATCCTCAATGTTCTATCCTCAATACGCAATCCTCATTCTTCAATTCTCAATCCTCAATCCTCAATCCTCAATCCTCAATCCTCAATCCTCAATCCTCAGTCCTCAAACCTCAATCCTCAATCCTCAATCCTCAATCCTCAGTCCTCAAACCTCAATCCTGAATCATCAATCCTGAATCATCAATCTTCTGCCTTCAGTCCTCAACAATCAGTTGTCAATCCTCAATCCTCAATAGAATATCATCAATTCACAGCTTTCAATACTCAATACTCAATCTGCAATCTTCAAATCTCTATCCACAAACATCAATTCTCATCACTCAACCCTCAACACTCAGTCACCAATCCTCAATCTTCAATCCTCAATCCTCAATCCTCAATCCTCAATCCTCAATCCTCAGTCCTCAAACCTCAATCCTGAATCCTCAATCCTGAATCATCAATCTTCAGCCTTCAGTCCTCAACAATCAGTTGTCAATCCTCAATCCTCAATAGAATATCCTCAATTCACAGTTTTCAATACTCAATCCCCATTCTTCAATCTTCAAATCTCAATGCACAAACATCAATTCTCATCACTCAACCATCAACACTCAGTCCTCAGTCATCAATCCTCAATCCTCAATCCTCAATCCTCAATCCTCAATCCTCATTCTTCAATCATCAACACCCAATCCTCAATCTTCAATCCTCAATCCTCAATCCTCAATTCTCAACCCTCATTCCTCAATCCTCAGTCCTCAAACATCAATAGTCAACCCTCAGTCCTCGTCCTCAATCCACAACCCTCAATCCTCGATCCTCAATCTTCAATCATCAATATTCAATCTTCAACCCTCAATCCTCAATCCTCAATACTCAATCCTCAATCCTCAATGTTCTATCCTCAATACGCAATCCTCAACCTACAATCCTCAATCCTCAATCCTCAATTCTCAATCCTCAGTCCTCAATCATCAGACCTCAAACATCAATACTCAACCCTCAGTCCTCGTCCTCAATCCACAACCCTCAATCCTCAATCCTCAATCTTCAATCATCAATATTCAATCTTCAATCCTCAATCCTCAATCCTCAATACTCAATCCTCAATCCTCAATGTTCTATCCTCAATACGCAATCCTCAATCTTCAATCGTCAATCCTCAATCCTCAATCCTCAATCCTCAAACCTCAATCTTAATCTTCAATCCTCAGTACTCAATCTTCAATCCTCAATCCTCAATCCTCAATCCTCAATCCTCAATCTTCAATCCTCAATACTCAATCTTCAATCCTCAATCCTCAATCCTCAATCCTCAATCCTCAATCCTCAATCCTCATTCTTCAATCCTCATTACCGAATCCTCAATCTTCAATCCTCAATCCTCAATCCTCAATTCTCAATCCTCAATCCTGAATCCTCAGACTTCAAACATCAATACTCAACCTCAGTCCTCGTCCTCAATCCTCAATATTCAGTCATTAATATTCAACCTTCAATCCTCAATCCTCAATCCTCTATCCTCAACAGTCAATCCTCAATGTTCAATCCTCAATACCCAATCCTCAGTCTTCAATCCTCAATCCTCAATCCTCAATCCTCAATCCTCAATCCTCAGTCCTCAAACCTCAATCCTGATTCCTCAACCCTGAATCCTCAATGTTCAGCCCTAAGTCCTCAACAGTCAGTTCTCAATCCTCAATCCTCAATAGAATATCCTCAATTCACGGTTTTCAATACTCAATACTCAATCTGCAATCTTCAGACCTCTATCCACAAACATCAATTCTCATCACTCAATCCTCAATACTCAGTCCCCAATCCTCAATCTTCAATCCTCAGTCCTCTATTCTCAACAGTCAATCCTCAATGTTCAATCCTCAATACCCAACCCTCAGTCTTCAATCCTCAATCCTCAATCCTCAATCCTCAATCCTCAATCCTCAATCCTCAATCCTCAATCCTCAATCGTCAATATTCAATTCTCAATACTCAATCTTCAATCCTCAATCCTCAATACTCAATACTAAATCCTCATTCTTCAATCCTCAATACCCAATCCTCAATCTTCAATCCTCAATCCTCAATCCTCAATCCTCAATCCTCAATCCTCATTCTTCAATCCTCAACACCCAATCCTCAATCTTCAATCCTCAATCCTCAATCCTCAATTCTGAACCCTCATTCCTCAATCCTCAGTCCTCAAACATCAATAGTCAACCCTCAGTCCTCGTCCTCAATCCACAACCCTCAATCCTCGATCCTCAATCTTCAATCATCAATATTCAATCTTCAACCCTCAATCCTCAATCCTCAATACTCAATCCTCAATCCTCAATGTTCTATCCTCAATACGCAATCCTCAACCTACAATCCTCAATCCTCAATCCTCAATCCTCGATCCTCAATCCTCAATCCTCAATCCTCATTCTTCAATCCTCAAAACCCAATCCTCAATCTTCAATCCTCAATCCTCAATCCTCAATTCTCAATCCTCAATCCTCAATCCTCAGACCTCAAACATTAATACTCAACCCTCAGTCCTCGTCCTCAATCCACAACGCTCAATCCTCGATCCTCAATCTTCAATCAGCAATATGCAATCTTCAATCCTCAATCTTCAATCCTCAATACTCAATCCTCAATCCTCAATGTTCTATCCTCAATACGCAATCCTCATTCTTCAATTCTCAATCCTCAATCCTCAATCCTCAATCCTCAATCCTCAATCCTCAATCCTCAGTCCTCAAACCTCAATCCTGAATCATCAATCCTGAATCATCAATCTTCTGCCTTCAGTCCTCAACAATCAGTTGTCAATCCTCAATCCTCAATAGAATATCATCAATTCACAGCTTTCAATACTCAATACTCAATCTGCAATCTTCAAATCTCTATCCACAAACATCAATTCTCATCACTCAACCCTCAACACTCAGTCACCAATCCTCAATCTTCAATCCTCAATCCTCAATCCTCAATCCTCAATCCTCAATCCTCAGTCCTCAAACCTCAATCCTGAATCCTCAATCCTGAATCATCAATCTTCAGCCTTCAGTCCTCAACAATCAGTTGTCAATCCACAATCCTCAATAGAATATCCTCAATTCACAGTTTTCAATACTCAATCCCCATTCTTCAATCTTCAAATCTCAATGCACAAACATCAATTCTCATCACTCAACCATCAACACTCAGTCCTCAATCATCAATCCTCAATCCTCAATCCTCAATCTTCAATTCTCAATACTCAATCCTCAATCCTCAATCCTCAATTCTCAATCCTATATACTCAATCCTCAATCGTCAACCCACAATCCCCTATCCTCAATCTTCAATCCTCAATCCTCAATCCTCAATCCAAAATCCTCAATATTCAACACAAAACCCTCAACCATCAATCCTCAATACTCAACCATCAATTCTCACTTCTCAATACTCAATAGAATATCCTGAATTCTCATGGTTCAATACTCAATCCACAAAATTCAATAATCAAATGTCAATTCTCAAACATCAATTCTCAACACTCAATCCTCAATACTCAGTCCTCTCTCTTCAATCCTCAATCCTCAATCCTCAGTCCTCAATCCTCAATACTCTATCTTCAATGCTCAATCCTCAATCCTCAATCCTCAATACTCAATCCTCAATCTTCAATTCTCAATCCTCAATCCTCAATCCTCAATCCTGAGTCCTCAAACCACAATCCTGAATCCTCAATCCTGCATCCTCAATCTTCAGCCCTCAGTCCTCAACAATCAGTTGTCAATCCTCAATTACCAATAGAATATCCTCAACTTACAGTTTTCCATACTCAATGCTCAATCTGCAATCATCAAATCTCTATCCACAAACATAAATTCTCATCACTCAACCCTGAACGCTCAGTCCTCAATGTTCAATCCTCAATCTTCAATTCTCAATCTTCAAACCTCAATACTGAATCTTCAATCGTCAATCCCCAATCCTCAACCCTCAATCGTCAATCCTCAATCCTCAGTAATCAATCCTCAATCTTCAATACTCAATCGTCAGTCCCCAGTCCTCAATCCTCAATCCTCAATCCTCGTTCCTCAAACCTCAGTCCTCAACCCTCAGTCCTCATCCTCAATTCTCAATTCTCAATCCTCAATCCTCAATCCTCAATCTTCAATCCTCAATAATCAATCTCCAATCCTTGATCCTCAATCCCCAATCCTCAATCCTTAATGCTCAATCTTCGATCCTCAATCCCCAGTCCTCAATCTTCAATCCTCAATGCTCAATCCTCAATCCTCAACCCTCAGTCCTCAATCCTCAATCCTCAATCCCCAAACCTCAATCCTCAGCCGTCAGTCCTCGTCCTCAATCCTCAACCCTCAATCCTCAATCCACAATCTTCAATCCTCAATACTCAATATTCAATCCTCAATCCTCAATACTCAATCTTCAATCCTCAATCCTCAATAATCAATCCTCAATCCACATTCTTCAATCCTCAATACCCAATCCTCAATCTTCATTCCTCAATCTTCATTCCTCAATCCTCAATCCTCAATTCTCAATCCTCAATCCTCAGTCCTCAGTCCTCAAACCTCAATCCTCAACCCTCAGCCCTCATAGTCAATCCTCAATCCTCAATCCTCAATCCTCACTCTTCAATCATCAATACTGAATCTTCAATCCTCAATCCTCAATCCTCAATCTTGAATCCTCAATACTCAATCTTCAATCCCCAATCCTCAATCTTCAATCCTCAATCCTCAATCCTCAATCCTCAATTCTCAATCCTCAATCCTCAGTCCTCAGTCCTCAAACCTCAATCCTCAACCCTCAGCCCTCATAGTCAATCCTCAATCCTCAATCCTCAATCCTCAATCCTCAATCTTCAATCCTCAATACTGAATCTTCAATCCTCAGTCCGCAATCCTCAATTATTAATCCTCAATACTCAATCCTCATTCGTCAATCCTCAATCCCCAATCCTTAATCTTCAATCCTCAATCCTCAATCCTCAATCCTCAATCCACAATCCTCAATATTCAATCCTCAATACTCAATCGTCAATCCTCAATCCTCAATCCTCAATCTTCAATCCTCAATCCTCAATCCTCAATCCTCATTCTTCAATCCTCAATACCCAATCCTCAATCTTCAATCCTCAATCCTAAATCCTCAATTCTCAATCCTCAATCATCAGTCCTCAGCCCTAAAACCTTAACCATCAAGCCTCAGCCCTCATCCTCAATCCTGAATCCTCATTCCTCAATCCTCAACCTTCAATCCTCAATTCTCAATCTTCAATGCTCAATCCTCTATCCTCAATTCTCAATCCTTAACCCTCTGTCCACAGTCCTCAAACCTCAATCCTCAAACTCAGCCCTCATCCTCAATCCTCAATCCTCAATCCTCAATCCTCAACCCTCAATCCTCAACACTCAATCCTCAGTCCTCAGTCCTCAATCCTCAATCCTCAACCCTCAGCCCTCATCGTCAATCCTCAATCCTCAATGTTCAATCCTCAATACCCAATCCTCGGTCTTCAATCCTCAATCCTCAATCCTCAATGTTCAATCCTCAATCCTCAATCCTCAATATTCAATCCTCAATCCTCAATCCTCAATCCTCATTCTTCAATCCTCAATCCACAATCCTCAATATTCAATCCTCAATACTCAATCTTCAATCCTCAATCCTCAATCCTCAATCCTCAATCCTCAATCCTCATTCCTCAATCCTCAATCTTCAACCCTCAATACTCAATCTTCAGTCCTCAATCCTCAATCCTCAATCCTCAATCCTCATTCTTCAATCCTCAATCCTCAATCCTCATTCTTCAATCCTCAATACCCAATCCTCAGTCTTGAATCCTCAATCCTGAAACCTCAATCTTCAGCCCTCATTCCTCAACAATCAGTTGTCAATCCTCAATCCTCAATAGAATATCATCAATTCACAGTTTTCAATACTCAATACTCAATCTGCAATCTTTAAATCTCTATCCACAAACATCAATTCTCATCTCTCAACCCTCAACACTCAGTCCTCAATCTTCAATCCTCAATCCTCAATCCTCAAAGTTCAATCCTCAATACTCAATTTTCAATCCTCAATCCTCAATTCTCAATCTTCAACCCTCAACCCTCAATCCTCAATCCTCAATATTCAATCCTCAATCCTCAATCCTCAATCCTCATTCTTCAATCCTCAATCCACAATCCTCAATATTCAATCCTCAATACCCAATCTTCAATCCTCAATCCTCAATCCTCTATCCTTAATACTTAATACTCAATCCTCAATCGTCAATCCTCTATCCCCAATCCTTAATTTTCAATCCTCAATCCTCAATCCTCAATCCACAATCCTCAATATTCAATCCTCAATACTCAATCTTCAATCCTCAATCCGCAATCCTCAATCCTCAATCCTCAATCCTCAATTCTCAATCCTCAATCCTCAATCCTCAGACCTCAAACATCAATACTCAACCATCAGACCTCGTCCTCAATCCACAACCCTCAATCCTCAATCCTCAACCTTCAATCATCAATATTCAATCTTCAATCCTCAATCCTCAATCCTCAATCCTCAATCCTCAATCCTCAATCCTCAATGTTCAATCCTCAATCCTCAATCCTCAATCTTCAATCCTCAACCCTCAATCCTCAATCCTCAATCCTCAAACCTCAATCCTCAGTCCTCAAACCACAATCCTGAATCCTCAATCCTGAAACCTCAATCTTCAGCCCTCAGTCCTCAACAATCAGTTGTCAATCCTCAATGCTCAATAGAATATCCTCAGTTCAGAGTTTTCCATACGCAATACTCAATCTGCAATCTTCAAATCTCTGTCCACAAACATCAATTCTCATCACTCAACCCTCAACACTCAGTCCCCAATCCTCAATCTTCAATCCTCAATCCTCAATCCTCAATCCGCAGTCCTCAATCTTCAATCCTTAATACTCAATCTTCAATGCTCAATCTTCAATCCTCAATCCTCAATCTCCAATCCTCAATCCTCAGTCCTCAATCCTCAATCCTCATTCTTCAATCCTCAATACCCAGTCCTCAATCTTCAATCCTAAATCCTCAATCCTCAATTCTCAATCCTCAATCCTCAGTCCTCAGTCCTCAAACCGCAATCCTCAACCCTCAGCCCTCATAGTCAATCCTCAATCCTCAATTCTCAATACTCAATCTTCAATCCTCAATACTGAATCTTCAATCCTCAATCCTCAATCCTCAATTCTCAATCCTCAATACTCAGTCCTCATAGTCAATCCTCAATCCTCAATCCTCAATCCTCAATCTTCAGTCCTCAATACTGAATCTTCAATCCTCAATCCTCAATCCTCAATCCTCAATGTTCAATCCGCAATACCCAATCCTCAATCCTCAGTCCTCAAACCTCAATCCTGAATCCTCAATCCTGAATCCTCAATCTTCAGACCTAAGTCCTCAACAATCAGTTGTCAATTCTCAATCCTCAATAGAATATCATCAATTTACAGTTTTCAATACTCAATACTCAATCTGCAATCTTTAAATCTCTATCCACAATCATCAATTCTCATCACTCAACCCTCAACACTCAGTCCCCAATCCTCAATCTTCAATCCTCAATCCTCAATACTCAATCCTCAATCCTCAATCCTCAATCTTCAATCCTCAATACTCAATCATCAATCCTCAATCCTCAATCCTCAATCCTCAATCCTCAACCCTCAATCGTCAGTCTTCAAACCTCAATACTCAATCTTCAATCCTCAATACTGAATCTTCAATCCTCAATCCTCAATCCTCAATTCTCAATCCTCAATACTCAGTCCTCAATCGTCAATCCTCAATCCTCAATCCTCATTCTTCAATCATCAATATTAAATCTTCAACCCTCAATCCTCGATCCTCAATCCTCAATCCTCAATCCTCAATCCTCAATCCTCAATCTTCAATCCTCAATACTCATTCTTCAATCCTCAACCCTCAATCCTCAATCCTTAATCCTCATTCTTCAATCCTCAATACCCAATCCTCAATCTTGAATCCTCAATCCTCAATCCTCAATTCTCGATCCTCAATCCTCAATCCTCAGAAATCAAACATCAATACTCAACCATCAGCCCTCGTCCTCAATCCACAGCCCTCAATCCTCAATCCTCAATCTTCAATCATCAATATTCAATCTTCAGTCCTCAATCATCAGTCCTCAATCCACAATCCTCAATCCTAAATGTTCAATCCGCAATACCCAATCCTCAGTCCCCAATCCTCAATCTTCAATCCTCAATCCTCAATCCTCAATCCCCAATCCTCAATCTTCAATCCTCAATCCTCAATCCTCAATACTCATTCTTCAATCCTCAATTCTCAATCCTCAATCCTCAATCCTCAATCCTCAAACCTCAATCCTCAGTCCTCAAACCACAATCCTGAATCCTCAATCCTGAAACCTCAATCTTCAGCCCTCAGTCCTCAACAATCGGTTGTCAATCCTCAATCCTCAATAGAATATCATCAATTCACAGTTTTCAATACTCAATACTCAATCTGCAATCTTTAAATCTCTATCCACAAATATCAATCCTCATCTCTCAACCCTCAACACTTAGTCCTCAATCTTCAATCTTCAATCCTCAATCCTCAATCCTCAAAGTTCAATCCTCAATACTCAATTTTCAATCCTCAATCCTCAATTCTCAATCTTCAATCCTCAACCCTCAATCCTCAATCCTCAATATTCAATCCTCAATCCTCAATCCTCAATCCTCATTCTTCAATCCTCAATCCACAATCCTCAATATTCAATCCTCAATACTCAATCTTCAATCCTCAATCCTCAATCCTCAATCCTCAATCCTCAATCCTCATTCCTCAATCCTCAATCTTCAACCCTCAATACTCAATCTTCAGTCCTCAATCCTCAATCCTCAATCCTCAATCCTCATTCTTCAATCCTCAATCCTCAATCCTCATTCTTCAATCCTCAATACCCAATCCTCAGTCTTGAATCCTCAATCCTGAAACCTCAATCTTCAGCCCTCATTCCTCAACAATCAGTTGTCAATCCTCAATCCTCAATAGAATATCATCAATTCACAGTTTTCAATACTCAATACTCAATCTGCAATCTTTAAATCTCTATCCACAAACATCAATTCTCATCACCCAACCCTCAGCTCTCAGTCCCCAATCCTCAATCTTCAATCCTCAATCCTCAATCCTCAATTCTTAATCCTCAATACTCAATCCTCAATCGTCAATCCTGAATACCCAATCCTTAATTTTCAATCCTCAATCCTCAATTCTCAATCCACAATCCTCAATATTCAATCCTCAATACCCAATCTTCAATCCTCAATCCGCAATCCTCAATCCTCAATCCTCAATCCTCAATCCTCAATCCTCAACCTTGAATAATAAATACTCAATCTTCAATCTCCAATCCTCAATCTTCAATCCTCAATACTCAATCCTCAATCTTCAATCCTCAATCCTCAATCTTCAATCCTCAACACTCAATCATCAATCTTCAATCCTCATTACTCAATCTTCAATCCTCAATGCTCAATCCTCAACCTTCAATCCTCAATACTCAGTCTTCAATCGTCAATCCTCAGTCCTCATACTCAATCCTCAATCCTCAATCCTCAATCCTCAATCTTCAATCCTCAATACTCAATCTTCAATCCTCAATCCTCAATCCTCACACCTCAAACCTCAATTCTGAATCCTCAATACTGAATCCTCAATCTTCAGCCCTCAGTCCTCAACAATCAGGTGACAATCCTCAATCCGCAATAGAATATCCTCAATTCGCAGTTTTCGATACACAATACTCAATCTGCAACCTTCAAATCTCTATCCACAAACATCAATTCTCATCAGTCAACCCTCAACACTCAGTCCTCAATGTTCAATTCTCAATCCTCAATCATCAATCTTCAATCCTCAATACTCAATCTTCAATCCTCAATCCTCAATCCTCAATCCTCAGTCCTCATTCTTCAATCCTCAATACCCAATCCTCAATCTTCAATCCTCAATCCTCAATCCCCAGTTCTCAATCCTCAATCCTCAATCCTCAGACCTCAAACATCAATACTCAACCCTCAGGACTCGTCCTCAATCCACTACCCTCAATCCTCAATCCTCAATCTTCAATCATCAATATTCAATCTTCAATCCTCAATCCTCAATCCTCGATCCTCAATCCTCAATCCTCAATGTTCAGTCCTCAATACCCGATCCTCAATCTTCAATCCTCAGTCCTCAATCCTCAATGTTCAATCCTCAATTCTCAATCCTCAATCTTCAATCCTCAATCCTCAATCCTCAATCCTCAATCATCAATCCTCAAACCTCAATCCTCAGTCCTCAAACCGCAATCCTGAATCCTCAATCCTGAAACCTCAATCTTCAGCCCTCAGTCCTCAACAATCAGTTGTCAATCCTCAATCCTCAATAGAATGTCCTCAGTTCAGAGTTTTCCATACGCAATACACAATCTGCAATCTTCAAATCTCTATCCACAAACATCAATTCTCATCACTCAACCCTCAACACTCAGTCCCCAATCCTCAATATTCAATCCTCAATCCTCAATCCTCAATCACCAATCCTCAATCTTCAATCCTCAATCCTCATTCCTCAATACTCATTCTTCAATCCTCAATAACCAATCCTCAATCTTCAATCCTCAATCCTCAATCCTCAATCGTCATTACTCAATCCTCAATCGTCAATCCTCAATCCCCAATCCTCAATCTTCAATCCTCAATCCTCAATCCTCAATCCTCAATAGTCAATCTACAATCGTCAATACTCAATCTTCAATCCTCAATCATCAATCCTCAGTCCTCAATCCTCAATCGTCAATCCTCAATTCTCAATCCTCAATTCTCAATCCTCAATCCTCAATCCTCAGACCTCAAACATCAATACTCAACCATCAGACCTCGTCCTCAATCCACAACCCTCAATCCTCAATCCTCAACCCTCAATCATCAATATTCAATATTCAATCCTCAATCCTCAATCCTCAATCCTCAATCCTCAATCCTCAATGTTCAATCCTCAATCCTCAATCCTCAATCTTCAATCCTCAATCCTCAATCCTCAATCCTCAATCCTCAATCCTCAATCGTCAGTCCTCAAACCACAATCCTGAATCCTCAATCCTGAATCCTCTATCTTCAGCGCCCTGTCCTCAACAATTAGTTATCAATCCTCAATCCTCAATAGAATATCCTCAGTTCGGAGTTTTCCATACGCAATACTCAATCTGCAATCTTCAAATCTCTATCCACAAACATCAATTCTCATCACTCAACCCTCAACACTCAGTCCCCAATCCTCAATCTACAATCCTCAATCCTCAATCCTCAATCCTCAATCCTCATTCTTCAATCCTCAATACCCAGTCCTCAATCTTCAATCCTCAATCCTCAATCCTCAATCTTCAATCCTCAGTCCTCAGTCCTCAATCCTCAATCCTCATTCTTGAATCCTCAATACCCAGTCCTCAATCTTCAATCCTAAATCCTCAATCCTCAATTCTCAATCCTCAATCATCAGTCCTCAGTCCTCAAACCGCAAACCTCAACCCTCAGCCCTCATAGTCAATCCTCAATCCTCAATTCTCAATACTCAATCTTCAATCCTCAATACTGAATCTTCAATCCTCAATCCTCAATCCTCAATTCTCAATCCTCAATACTCAGTCCTCATAGTCAATCCTCAATCCTCAATCCTCAATCCTCAATCTTCAATCCTCAATACTGAATCTTCAATCCTCAATCCTCAATCCTCAATCCTCAATGTTCAATCCGCAATACCCAATCCTCAATCCTCAGTCCTCAAACCTCAATCCTGAATCCTCAATCCTGAATCCTCAATCTTCAGACCTAAGTCCTCAACAATCAGTTGTCAATTCTCAATCCTCAATAGAATATCATCAATTCACAGTTTTCAATACTCAATACTCAATCTGCAATCTTTAAATCTCTATCCACAATCATCAATTCTCATCACTCAACCCTCAACACTCAGTCCCCAATCCTCAATCTTCAATCCTCAATCCTCAATACTCAATCCTCAATCCTCAATCCTCAATCCTCAATCCTCAAATCTCAATCCTCAGTCCTCAAACCACAATCCTGAATCCTCAATCCTGAAACCTCAATCTTCAGCCCTCAGTCCTCAACAATCAGTCGTCAATCCTCAAACCTCAATAGAATATCCTCAGTTCAGAGTTTTCCATACGCAATACTCACTCTGCAATCTTCAAATCTCTATCCACAAACATCAATTCTCATCACTCAACCCTCAACACTCAGTCCCCAATCCTCAATCTTCAACCCTCAATACTCAATCTTCAGTCCTCAATCCTCAATCCTCAATCCTCAATCCTCATTCTTCAATCCTCAATCCTCAATCCTCATTCTTCAATCCTCAATACCCAATCCTCAGTCTTGAATCCTCAATCCTGAAACCTCAATCTTCAGCCCTCATTCCTCAACAATCAGTTGTCAATCCTCAATCCTCAATAGAATATCATCAATTCACAGTTTTCAATACTCAATACTCAATCTGCAATCTTTAAATCTCTATCCACAAACATCAATTCTCATCACCCAACCCTCAGCTCTCAGTCCCCAATCCTCAATCTTCAATCCTCAATCCTCAATCCTCAATTCTTAATCCTCAATACTCAATCCTCAATCGTCAATCCTCAATACCCAATCCTTAATTTTCAATCCTCAATCCTCAATCCTCAATCCTCAATCCTCAATCTTCAATCCTCAATACTGAATCTTCAATCCTCAATCCTCAATCCTCAATCCTCAATGTTCAATCCTCAATCCTCAATCCTCAATCCTCAATCCTCAATCTTCAATCCTCAATACTCAATCTTCAATCCTCAATCCTCAATCCTCAATCCTCAATCCTCAATCCTCAATCCTCATTCTTCAATCCTCATTACCGAATCCTCAATCTTCAATCCTCAATCCTCAATCGTCAATTCTCAATCCTCAATCCTGAATCCTCAGACTTCAAACATCAATACTCAACCTCAGTCCTCGTCCTCAATCCTCAATATTCAGTCATTAATATTCAACCTTCAATCCTCAATCCTCAATCCTCTATCCTCAACAGTCAATCCTCAATGTTCAATCCTCAATACCCAATCCTCAGTCTTCAATCCTCAATCCTCAATCCTCAATCCTCAATCCTCAATCCTCAGTCCTCAAACCTCAATCCTGATTCCTCAACCCTGAATCCTCAATGTTCAGCCCTAAGTCCTCAACAGTCAGTTCTCAATCCTCAATCCTCAATAGAATATCCTCAATTCACGGTTTTCAATACTCAATACTCAATCTGCAATCTTCAGACCTCTATCCACAAACATCAATTCTCATCACTCAATCCTCAATACTCAGTCCCCAATCCTCAATCTTCAATCCTCAGTCCTCTATTCTCAACAGTCAATCCTCAATGTTCAATCCTCAATACCCAACCCTCAGTCTTCAATCCTCAATCCTCAATCCTCAATCCTCAATCCTCAATCCTCAATCCTCAATCCTCAATCCTCAATCGTCAATATTCAATTCTCAATACTCAATCTTCAATCCTCAATCCTCAATACTCAATACTAAATCCTCATTCTTCAATCCTCAATACCCAATCCTCAATCTTCAATCCTCAATCCTCAATCCTCAATCCTCAATCCTCAATCCTCATTCTTCAATCCTCAACACCCAATCCTCAATCTTCAATCCTCAATCCTCAATCCTCAATTCTCAACCCTCATTCCTCAATCCTCAGTCCTCAAACATCAATAGTCAACCCTCAGTCCTCGTCCTCAATCCACAACCCTCAATCCTCGATCCTCAATCTTCAATCATCAATATTCAATCTTCAACCCTCAATCCTCAATCCTCAATACTCAATCCTCAATCCTCAATGTTCTATCCTCAATACGCAATCCTCAACCTACAATCCTCAATCCTCAATCCTCAATCCTCGATCCTCAATCCTCAATCCTCAATCCTCATTCTTCAATCCTCAAAACCCAATCCTCAATCTTCAATCCTCAATCCTCAATCCTCAATTCTCAATCCTCAATCCTCAATCCTCAGACCTCAAACATTAATACTCAACCCTCAGTCCTCGTCCTCAATCCACAACGCTCAATCCTCGATCCTCAATCTTCAATCAGCAATATGCAATCTTCAATCCTCAATCTTCAATCCTCAATACTCAATCCTCAATCCTCAATGTTCTATCCTCAATACGCAATCCTCATTCTTCAATTCTCAATCCTCAATCCTCAATCCTCAATCCTCAATCCTCAATCCTCAATCCTCAGTCCTCAAACCTCAATCCTGAATCATCAATCCTGAATCATCAATCTTCTGCCTTCAGTCCTCAACAATCAGTTGTCAATCCTCAATCCTCAATAGAATATCATCAATTCACAGCTTTCAATACTCAATACTCAATCTGCAATCTTCAAATCTCTATCCACAAACATCAATTCTCATCACTCAACCCTCAACACTCAGTCACCAATCCTCAATCTTCAATCCTCAATCCTCAATCCTCAATCCTCAATCCTCAATCCTCAGTCCTCAAACCTCAATCCTGAATCCTCAATCCTGAATCATCAATCTTCAGCCTTCAGTCCTCAACAATCAGTTGTCAATCCACAATCCTCAATAGAATATCCTCAATTCACAGTTTTCAATACTCAATCCCCATTCTTCAATCTTCAAATCTCAATGCACAAACATCAATTCTCATCACTCAACCATCAACACTCAGTCCTCAATCATCAATCCTCAATCCTCAATCCTCAATCTTCAATTCTCAATACTCAATCCTCAATCCTCAATCCTCAATTCTCAATCCTATATACTCAATCCTCAATCGTCAACCCACAATCCCCTATCCTCAATCTTCAATCCTCAATCCTCAATCCTCAATCCAAAATCCTCAATATTCAACACAAAACCCTCAACCATCAATCCTCAATACTCAACCATCAATTCTCACTTCTCAATACTCAATAGAATATCCTGAATTCTCATGGTTCAATACTCAATCCACAAAATTCAATAATCAAATGTCAATTCTCAAACATCAATTCTCAACACTCAATCCTCAATACTCAGTCCTCTCTCTTCAATCCTCAATCCTCAATCCTCAGTCCTCAATCCTCAATACTCTATCTTCAATGCTCAATCCTCAATCCTCAATCCTCAATACTCAATCCTCAATCTTCAATTCTCAATCCTCAATCCTCAATCCTCAATCCTGAGTCCTCAAACCACAATCCTGAATCCTCAATCCTGCATCCTCAATCTTCAGCCCTCAGTCCTCAACAATCAGTTGTCAATCCTCAATTACCAATAGAATATCCTCAACTTACAGTTTTCCATACTCAATGCTCAATCTGCAATCATCAAATCTCTATCCACAAACATAAATTCTCATCACTCAACCCTGAACGCTCAGTCCTCAATGTTCAATCCTCAATCTTCAATTCTCAATCTTCAAACCTCAATACTGAATCTTCAATCGTCAATCCCCAATCCTCAACCCTCAATCGTCAATCCTCAATCCTCAGTAATCAATCCTCAATCTTCAATACTCAATCGTCAGTCCCCAGTCCTCAATCCTCAATCCTCAATCCTCGTTCCTCAAACCTCAGTCCTCAACCCTCAGTCCTCATCCTCAATTCTCAATTCTCAATCCTCAATCCTCAATCCTCAATCTTCAATCCTCAATAATCAATCTCCAATCCTTGATCCTCAATCCCCAATCCTCAATCCTTAATGCTCAATCTTCGATCCTCAATCCCCAGTCCTCAATCTTCAATCCTCAATGCTCAATCCTCAATCCTCAACCCTCAGTCCTCAATCCTCAATCCTCAATCCCCAAACCTCAATCCTCAGCCGTCAGTCCTCGTCCTCAATCCTCAACCCTCAATCCTCAATCCACAATCTTCAATCCTCAATACTCAATATTCAATCCTCAATCCTCAATACTCAATCTTCAATCCTCAATCCTCAATAATCAATCCTCAATCCACATTCTTCAATCCTCAATACCCAATCCTCAATCTTCATTCCTCAATCTTCATTCCTCAATCCTCAATCCTCAATTCTCAATCCTCAATCCTCAGTCCTCAGTCCTCAAACCTCAATCCTCAACCCTCAGCCCTCATAGTCAATCCTCAATCCTCAATCCTCAATCCTCACTCTTCAATCATCAATACTGAATCTTCAATCCTCAATCCTCAATCCTCAATCTTGAATCCTCAATACTCAATCTTCAATCCCCAATCCTCAATCTTCAATCCTCAATCCTCAATCCTCAATCCTCAATTCTCAATCCTCAATCCTCAGTCCTCAGTCCTCAAACCTCAATCCTCAACCCTCAGCCCTCATAGTCAATCCTCAATCCTCAATCCTCAATCCTCAATCCTCAATCTTCAATCCTCAATACTGAATCTTCAATCCTCAGTCCGCAATCCTCAATTATTAATCCTCAATACTCAATCCTCATTCGTCAATCCTCAATCCCCAATCCTTAATCTTCAATCCTCAATCCTCAATCCTCAATCCTCAATCCACAATCCTCAATATTCAATCCTCAATACTCAATCGTCAATCCTCAATCCTCAATCCTCAATCTTCAATCCTCAATCCTCAATCCTCAATCCTCATTCTTCAATCCTCAATACCCAATCCTCAATCTTCAATCCTCAATCCTAAATCCTCAATTCTCAATCCTCAATCATCAGTCCTCAGCCCTAAAACCTTAACCATCAAGCCTCAGCCCTCATCCTCAATCCTGAATCCTCATTCCTCAATCCTCAACCTTCAATCCTCAATTCTCAATCTTCAATGCTCAATCCTCTATCCTCAATTCTCAATCCTTAACCCTCTGTCCACAGTCCTCAAACCTCAATCCTCAAACTCAGCCCTCATCCTCAATCCTCAATCCTCAATCCTCAATCCTCAACCCTCAATCCTCAACACTCAATCCTCAGTCCTCAGTCCTCAATCCTCAATCCTCAACCCTCAGCCCTCATCGTCAATCCTCAATCCTCAATGTTCAATCCTCAATACCCAATCCTCGGTCTTCAATCCTCAATCCTCAATCCTCAATGTTCAATCCTCAATCCTCAATCCTCAATATTCAATCCTCAATCCTCAATCCTCAATCCTCATTCTTCAATCCTCAATCCACAATCCTCAATATTCAATCCTCAATACTCAATCTTCAATCCTCAATCCTCAATCCTCAATCCTCAATCCTCAATCCTCATTCCTCAATCCTCAATCTTCAACCCTCAATACTCAATCTTCAGTCCTCAATCCTCAATCCTCAATCCTCAATCCTCATTCTTCAATCCTCAATCCTCAATCCTCATTCTTCAATCCTCAATACCCAATCCTCAGTCTTGAATCCTCAATCCTGAAACCTCAATCTTCAGCCCTCATTCCTCAACAATCAGTTGTCAATCCTCAATCCTCAATAGAATATCATCAATTCACAGTTTTCAATACTCAATACTCAATCTGCAATCTTTAAATCTCTATCCACAAACATCAATTCTCATCTCTCAACCCTCAACACTCAGTCCTCAATCTTCAATCCTCAATCCTCAATCCTCAAAGTTCAATCCTCAATACTCAATTTTCAATCCTCAATCCTCAATTCTCAATCTTCAACCCTCAACCCTCAATCCTCAATCCTCAATATTCAATCCTCAATCCTCAATCCTCAATCCTCATTCTTCAATCCTCAATCCACAATCCTCAATATTCAATCCTCAATACCCAATCTTCAATCCTCAATCCTCAATCCTCTATCCTTAATACTTAATACTCAATCCTCAATCGTCAATCCTCTATCCCCAATCCTTAATTTTCAATCCTCAATCCTCAATCCTCAATCCACAATCCTCAATATTCAATCCTCAATACTCAATCTTCAATCCTCAATCCGCAATCCTCAATCCTCAATCCTCAATCCTCAATTCTCAATCCTCAATCCTCAATCCTCAGACCTCAAACATCAATACTCAACCATCAGACCTCGTCCTCAATCCACAACCCTCAATCCTCAATCCTCAACCTTCAATCATCAATATTCAATCTTCAATCCTCAATCCTCAATCCTCAATCCTCAATCCTCAATCCTCAATCCTCAATGTTCAATCCTCAATCCTCAATCCTCAATCTTCAATCCTCAACCCTCAATCCTCAATCCTCAATCCTCAAACCTCAATCCTCAGTCCTCAAACCACAATCCTGAATCCTCAATCCTGAAACCTCAATCTTCAGCCCTCAGTCCTCAACAATCAGTTGTCAATCCTCAATGCTCAATAGAATATCCTCAGTTCAGAGTTTTCCATACGCAATACTCAATCTGCAATCTTCAAATCTCTGTCCACAAACATCAATTCTCATCACTCAACCCTCAACACTCAGTCCCCAATCCTCAATCTTCAATCCTCAATCCTCAATCCTCAATCCGCAGTCCTCAATCTTCAATCCTTAATACTCAATCTTCAATGCTCAATCTTCAATCCTCAATCCTCAATCTCCAATCCTCAATCCTCAGTCCTCAATCCTCAATCCTCATTCTTCAATCCTCAATACCCAGTCCTCAATCTTCAATCCTAAATCCTCAATCCTCAATTCTCAATCCTCAATCCTCAGTCCTCAGTCCTCAAACCGCAATCCTCAACCCTCAGCCCTCATAGTCAATCCTCAATCCTCAATTCTCAATACTCAATCTTCAATCCTCAATACTGAATCTTCAATCCTCAATCCTCAATCCTCAATTCTCAATCCTCAATACTCAGTCCTCATAGTCAATCCTCAATCCTCAATCCTCAATCCTCAATCTTCAGTCCTCAATACTGAATCTTCAATCCTCAATCCTCAATCCTCAATCCTCAATGTTCAATCCGCAATACCCAATCCTCAATCCTCAGTCCTCAAACCTCAATCCTGAATCCTCAATCCTGAATCCTCAATCTTCAGACCTAAGTCCTCAACAATCAGTTGTCAATTCTCAATCCTCAATAGAATATCATCAATTTACAGTTTTCAATACTCAATACTCAATCTGCAATCTTTAAATCTCTATCCACAATCATCAATTCTCATCACTCAACCCTCAACACTCAGTCCCCAATCCTCAATCTTCAATCCTCAATCCTCAATACTCAATCCTCAATCCTCAATCCTCAATCTTCAATCCTCAATACTCAATCATCAATCCTCAATCCTCAATCCTCAATCCTCAATCCTCAACCCTCAATCGTCAGTCTTCAAACCTCAATACTCAATCTTCAATCCTCAATACTGAATCTTCAATCCTCAATCCTCAATCCTCAATTCTCAATCCTCAATACTCAGTCCTCAATCGTCAATCCTCAATCCTCAATCCTCATTCTTCAATCATCAATATTCAATCTTCAACCCTCAATCCTCGATCCTCAATCCTCAATCCTCAATCCTCAATCCTCAATCCTCAATCTTCAATCCTCAATACTCATTCTTCAATCCTCAACCCTCAATCCTCAATCCTTAATCCTCATTCTTCAATCCTCAATACCCAATCCTCAATCTTGAATCCTCAATCCTCAATCCTCAATTCTCGATCCTCAATCCTCAATCCTCAGAAATCAAACATCAATACTCAACCATCAGCCCTCGTCCTCAATCCACAGCCCTCAATCCTCAATCCTCAATCTTCAATCATCAATATTCAATCTTCAGTCCTCAATCATCAGTCCTCAATCCACAATCCTCAATCCTAAATGTTCAATCCGCAATACCCAATCCTCAGTCCCCAATCCTCAATCTTCAATCCTCAATCCTCAATCCTCAATCCCCAATCCTCAATCTTCAATCCTCAATCCTCAATCCTCAATACTCATTCTTCAATCCTCAATTCTCAATCCTCAATCCTCAATCCTCAATCCTCAAACCTCAATCCTCAGTCCTCAAACCACAATCCTGAATCCTCAATCCTGAAACCTCAATCTTCAGCCCTCAGTCCTCAACAATCGGTTGTCAATCCTCAAACCTCAATAGAATATCATCAATTCACAGTTTTCAATACTCAATACTCAATCTGCAATCTTTAAATCTCTATCCACAAATATCAATCCTCATCTCTCAACCCTCAACACTTAGTCCTCAATCTTCAATCTTCAATCCTCAATCCTCAATCCTCAAAGTTCAATCCTCAATACTCAATTTTCAATCCTCAATCCTCAATTCTCAATCTTCAATCCTCAACCCTCAATCCTCAATCCTCAATATTCAATCCTCAATCCTCAATCCTCAATCCTCATTCTTCAATCCTCAATCCACAATCCTCAATATTCAATCCTCAATACTCAATCTTCAATCCTCAATCCTCAATCCTCAATCCTCAATCCTCAATCCTCATTCCTCAATCCTCAATCTTCAACCCTCAATACTCAATCTTCAGTCCTCAATCCTCAATCCTCAATCCTCAATCCTCATTCTTCAATCCTCAATCCTCAATCCTCATTCTTCAATCCTCAATACCCAATCCTCAGTCTTGAATCCTCAATCCTGAAACCTCAATCTTCAGCCCTCATTCCTCAACAATCAGTTGTCAATCCTCAATCCTCAATAGAATATCATCAATTCACAGTTTTCAATACTCAATACTCAATCTGCAATCTTTAAATCTCTATCCACAAACATCAATTCTCATCACCCAACCCTCAGCTCTCAGTCCCCAATCCTCAATCTTCAATCCTCAATCCTCAATCCTCAATTCTTAATCCTCAATACTCAATCCTCAATCGTCAATCCTGAATACCCAATCCTTAATTTTCAATCCTCAATCCTCAATTCTCAATCCACAATCCTCAATATTCAATCCTCAATACCCAATCTTCAATCCTCAATCCGCAATCCTCAATCCTCAATCCTCAATCCTCAATCCTCAATCCTCAACCTTGAATAATAAATACTCAATCTTCAATCTCCAATCCTCAATCTTCAATCCTCAATACTCAATCCTCAATCTTCAATCCTCAATCCTCAATCTTCAATCCTCAACACTCAATCATCAATCTTCAATCCTCATTACTCAATCTTCAATCCTCAATGCTCAATCCTCAACCTTCAATCCTCAATACTCAGTCTTCAATCGTCAATCCTCAGTCCTCATACTCAATCCTCAATCCTCAATCCTCAATCCTCAATCTTCAATCCTCAATACTCAATCTTCAATCCTCAATCCTCAATCCTCACACCTCAAACCTCAATTCTGAATCCTCAATACTGAATCCTCAATCTTCAGCCCTCAGTCCTCAACAATCAGGTGACAATCCTCAATCCGCAATAGAATATCCTCAATTCGCAGTTTTCGATACACAATACTCAATCTGCAACCTTCAAATCTCTATCCACAAACATCAATTCTCATCAGTCAACCCTCCACACTCAGTCCTCAATGTTCAATTCTCAATCCTCAATCATCAATCTTCAATCCTCAATACTCAATCTTCAATCCTCAATCCTCAATCCTCAATCCTCAGTCCTCATTCTTCAATCCTCAATACCCAATCCTCAATCTTCAATCCTCAATCCTCAATCCCCAGTTCTCAATCCTCAATCCTCAATCCTCAGACCTCAAACATCAATACTCAACCCTCAGGACTCGTCCTCAATCCACTACCCTCAATCCTCAATCCTCAATCTTCAATCATCAATATTCAATCTTCAATCCTCAATCCTCAATCCTCGATCCTCAATCCTCAATCCTCAATGTTCAGTCCTCAATACCCGATCCTCAATCTTCAATCCTCAGTCCTCAATCCTCAATGTTCAATCCTCAATTCTCAATCCTCAATCTTCAATCCTCAATCCTCAATCCTCAATCCTCAATCATCAATCCTCAAACCTCAATCCTCAGTCCTCAAACCGCAATCCTGAATCCTCAATCCTGAAACCTCAATCTTCAGCCCTCAGTCCTCAACAATCAGTTGTCAATCCTCAATCCTCAATAGAATGTCCTCAGTTCAGAGTTTTCCATACGCAATACACAATCTGCAATCTTCAAATCTCTATCCACAAACATCAATTCTCATCACTCAACCCTCAACACTCAGTCCCCAATCCTCAATATTCAATCCTCAATCCTCAATCCTCAATCACCAATCCTCAATCTTCAATCCTCAATCCTCATTCCTCAATACTCATTCTTCAATCCTCAATAACCAATCCTCAATCTTCAATCCTCAATCCTCAATCCTCAATCGTCATTACTCAATCCTCAATCGTCAATCCTCAATCCCCAATCCTCAATCTTCAATCCTCAATCCTCAATCCTCAATCCTCAATAGTCAATCTACAATCGTCAATACTCAATCTTCAATCCTCAATCATCAATCCTCAGTCCTCAATCCTCAATCGTCAATCCTCAATTCTCAATCCTCAATTCTCAATCCTCAATCCTCAATCCTCAGACCTCAAACATCAATACTCAACCATCAGACCTCGTCCTCAATCCACAACCCTCAATCCTCAATCCTCAACCCTCAATCATCAATATTCAATATTCAATCCTCAATCCTCAATCCTCAATCCTCAATCCTCAATCCTCAATGTTCAATCCTCAATCCTCAATCCTCAATCTTCAATCCTCAATCCTCAATCCTCAATCCTCAATCCTCAATCCTCAATCGTCAGTCCTCAAACCACAATCCTGAATCCTCAATCCTGAATCCTCTATCTTCAGCGCCCTGTCCTCAACAATTAGTTATCAATCCTCAATCCTCAATAGAATATCCTCAGTTCGGAGTTTTCCATACGCAATACTCAATCTGCAATCTTCAAATCTCTATCCACAAACATCAATTCTCATCACTCAACCCTCAACACTCAGTCCCCAATCCTCAATCTACAATCCTCAATCCTCAATCCTCAATCCTCAATCCTCATTCTTCAATCCTCAATACCCAGTCCTCAATCTTCAATCCTCAATCCTCAATCCTCAATCTTCAATCCTCAGTCCTCAGTCCTCAATCCTCAATCCTCATTCTTGAATCCTCAATACCCAGTCCTCAATCTTCAATCCTAAATCCTCAATCCTCAATTCTCAATCCTCAATCATCAGTCCTCAGTCCTCAAACCGCAAACCTCAACCCTCAGCCCTCATAGTCAATCCTCAATCCTCAATTCTCAATACTCAATCTTCAATCCTCAATACTGAATCTTCAATCCTCAATCCTCAATCCTCAATTCTCAATCCTCAATACTCAGTCCTCATAGTCAATCCTCAATCCTCAATCCTCAATCCTCAATCTTCAATCCTCAATACTGAATCTTCAATCCTCAATCCTCAATCCTCAATCCTCAATGTTCAATCCGCAATACCCAATCCTCAATCCTCAGTCCTCAAACCTCAATCCTGAATCCTCAATCCTGAATCCTCAATCTTCAGACCTAAGTCCTCAACAATCAGTTGTCAATTCTCAATCCTCAATAGAATATCATCAATTCACAGTTTTCAATACTCAATACTCAATCTGCAATCTTTAAATCTCTATCCACAATCATCAATTCTCATCACTCAACCCTCAACACTCAGTCCCCAATCCTCAATCTTCAATCCTCAATCCTCAATACTCAATCCTCAATCCTCAATCCTCAATCCTCAATCCTCAAATCTCAATCCTCAGTCCTCAAACCACAATCCTGAATCCTCAATCCTGAAACCTCAATCTTCAGCCCTCAGTCCTCAACAATCAGTCGTCAATCCTCAAACCTCAATAGAATATCCTCAGTTCAGAGTTTTCCATTCGCAATACTCACTCTGCAATCTTCAAATCTCTATCCACAAACATCAATTCTCATCACTCAACCCTCAACACTCAGTCCCCAATCCTCAATCTTCAACCCTCAATACTCAATCTTCAGTCCTCAATCCTCAATCCTCAATCCTCAATCCTCATTCTTCAATCCTCAATCCTCAATCCTCATTCTTCAATCCTCAATACCCAATCCTCAGTCTTGAATCCTCAATCCTGAAACCTCAATCTTCAGCCCTCATTCCTCAACAATCAGTTGTCAATCCTCAATCCTCAATAGAATATCATCAATTCACAGTTTTCAATACTCAATACTCAATCTGCAATCTTTAAATCTCTATCCACAAACATCAATTCTCATCACCCAACCCTCAGCTCTCAGTCCCCAATCCTCAATCTTCAATCCTCAATCCTCAATCCTCAATTCTTAATCCTCAATACTCAATCCTCAATCGTCAATCCTCAATACCCAATCCTTAATTTTCAATCCTCAATCCTCAATTCTCAATCCACAATCCTCAATATTCAATCCTCAATACCCAATCTTCAATCCTCAATCCGCAATCCTCAATCCTCAATCCTCAATCCTCAATCCTCAATCCTCAACCTTGAATAATAAATACTCAATCTTCAATCCCCAATCCTCAATCTTCAATCCTCAATACTCAATCCTCAATCTTCAATCCTCAATCCTCAATCTTCAATCCTCAACACTCAATCATCAATCTTCAATCCTCATTACTCAATCTTCAATCCTCAATGCTCAATCCTCAACCTTCAATCCTCAATACTCAGTCTTCAATCGTCAATCCTCAGTCCTCATACTCAATCCTCAATCCTCAATCCTCAATCCTCAATCTTCAATCCTCAATACTCAATCTTCAATCCTCAATCCTCAATCCTCACACCTCAAACCTCAATTCTGAATCCTCAATACTGAATCCTCAATCTTCAGCCCTCAGTCCTCAACAATCAGGTGACAATCCTCAATCCGCAATAGAATATCCTCAATTCGCAGTTTTCGATACACAATACTCAATCTGCAACCTTCAAATCTCTATCCACAAACATCAATTCTCATCAGTCAACCCTCAACACTCAGTCCTCAATGTTCAATTCTCAATCCTCAATCCTCAATCTTCAATCCTCAATACTCAATCTTCAATCCTCAATCCTCAATCCTCAATCCTCAGTCCTCATTCTTCAATCCTCAATACCCAATCCTCAATCTTCAATCCTCAATCCTCAATCCCCAGTTCTCAATCCTCAATCCTCAATCCTCAGACCTCAAACATCAATACTCAACCCTCAGGACTCGTCCTCAATCCACTACCCTCAATCCTCAATCCTCAATCTTCAATCATCAATATTCAATCTTCAATCCTCAATCCTCAATCCTCGATCCTCAATCCTCAATCCTCAATGTTCAGTCCTCAATACCCGATCCTCAATCTTCAATCCTCAGTCCTCAATCCTCAATGTTCAATCCTCAATTCTCAATCCTCAATCTTCAATCCTCAATCCTCAATCCTCAATCCTCAATCATCAATCCTCAAACCTCAATCCTCAGTCCTCAAACCGCAATCCTGAATCCTCAATCCTGAAACCTCAATCTTCAGCCCTCAGTCCTCAACAATCAGTTGTCAATCCTCAATCCTCAATAGAATGTCCTCAGTTCAGAGTTTTCCATACGCAATACACAATCTGCAATCTTCAAATCTCTATCCACAAACATCAATTCTCATCACTCAACCCTCAACACACAGTCCCCAATCCTCAATATTCAATCCTCAATCCTCAATCCTCAATCACCAATCCTCAATCTTCAATCCTCAATCCTCATTCCTCAATACTCATTCTTCAATCCTCAATAACCAATCCTCAATCTTCAATCCTCAATCCTCAATCCTCAATCGTCATTACTCAATCCTCAATCGTCAATCCTCAATCCCCAATCCTCAATCTTCAATCCTCAATCCTCAATCCTCAATCCTCAATAGTCAATCTACAATCGTCAATACTCAATCTTCAATCCTCAATCATCAATCCTCAGTCCTCAATCCTCAATCGTCAATCCTCAATTCTCAATCCTCAATTCTCAATCCTCAATCCTCAATCCTCAGACCTCAAACATCAATACTCAACCATCAGACCTCGTCCTCAATCCACAACCCTCAATCCTCAATCCTCAACCCTCAATCATCAATATTCAATATTCAATCCTCAATCCTCAATCCTCAATCCTCAATCCTCAATCCTCAATGTTCAATCCTCAATCCTCAATCCTCAATCTTCAATCCTCAATCCTCAATCCTCAATCCTCAATCCTCAATTCTCAATCGTCAGTCCTCAAACCACAATCCTGAATCCTCAATCCTGAATCCTCTATCTTCAGCGCCCTGTCCTCAACAATTAGTTATCAATCCTCAATCCTCAATAGAATATCCTCAGTTCGGAGTTTTCCATACGCAATACTCAATCTGCAATCTTCAAATCTCTATCCACAAACATCAATTCTCATCACTCAACCCTCAACACTCAGTCCCCAATCCTCAATCTACAATCCTCAATCCTCAATCCTCAATCCTCAATCCTCATTCTTCAATCCTCAATACCCAGTCCTCAATCTTCAATCCTCAATCCTCAATCCTCAATCTTCAATCCTCAGTCCTCAGTCCTCAATCCTCAATCCTCATTCTTGAATCCTCAATACCCAGTCCTCAATCTTCAATCCTAAATCCTCAATCCCCCATTCTCAATCCTCAATCATCAGTCCTCAGTTCTCAAACCGCAAACCTCAACCCTCAGCCCTCATAGTCAATCCTCAATCCTCAATTCTTAATACTCAATCTTCAATCCTCAATACTGAATCTTCAATCCTCAATCCTCAATCCTCAATTCTCAATCCTCAATACTCAGTCCTCATAGTCAATCCTCAATCCTCAATCCTCAATCCTCAATCTTCAATCCTCAATACTGAATCTTCAATCCTCAATCCTCAATCCTCAATCCTCAATGTTCAATCCGCAATACCCAATCCTCAATCCTCAGTCCTCAAACCTCAATCCTGAATCCTCAATCCTGAATCCTCAATCTTCAGACCTAAGTCCTCAACAATCAGTTGTCAATTCTCAATCCTCAATAGAATATCATCAATTCACAGTTTTCAATACTCAATACTCAATCTGCAATCTTTAAATCTCTATCCACAATCATCAATTCTCATCACTCAACCCTCAACACTCAGTCCCCAATCCTCAATCTTCAATCCTCAATCCTCAATACTCAATCCTCAATCCTCAATCCTCAATCCTCAATCCTCAAATCTCAATCCTCAGTCCTCAAACCACAATCCTGAATCCTCAATCCTGAAACCTCAATCTTCAGCCCTCAGTCCTCAACAATCAGTCGTCAATCCTCAAACCTCAATAGAATATCCTCAGTTCAGAGTTTTCCATACGCAATACTCACTCTGCAATCTTCAAATCTCTATCCACAAACATCAATTCTCATCACTCAACCCTCAACACTCAGTCCCCAATCCTCAATCTTCAATCCTCAATCCTCAATCCTCAATCCCCAATCCTCAATCTTCAATCCTCAATCCTCAATCCTCAATCCTCATTCTTCAATCCTCAATACCCAATCCTCGGTCTTCAATCCTCAATCCTCAATCCTCAATGTTCAATCCTCAATCCTCAATCCTCAATCATCAATCCTCAATTCTCAATCCTCAATCCTCAATCCTCAATCCTCAAACCTCAATCCTCAGTCCTCAAACCACAATCCTGAATCCTCCTTCCTGAAACCTCAATCTTCAGCCCTCAGTCCTCAACAATCAGTCGTCAATCCTCAATCCTCAATAGAATATCATCAATTCACAGTTTTCAATACTCAATACTCAATCTGCAATCTTTAAATCTCTATCCACAAACATCAATTCTCATCTCTCAACCCTCAACACTCAGTCCTCAATCTACAATCCTCAATCCTCAATCCTCAAAGTTCAATCCTCAATACTCAATTTTCAATCCTCAATCCTCAATTCTCAATCTTCAATCCTCAACCCTCAATCCTCAATCCTCAATATTCAATCCTCAATCCTCAATCCTCAATCCTCATTCTTCAATCCTCAATACCCAATCCTCAATCTTCAATCCTCAATCCTCAGTCCTCAGTCCTCAAACCTCAATCCTCAACCCTCAGCCCTCATAGTCAATCCTCAATCCTCAAACCTCAATCCTCAATCTTCAATCCTCAATACTGAATCTTCAATCCTCAATCCTCAATCCTCAATTATTAATCTTCAATACTCAATCCTCAATCGTCAATCCTCAATCCCCAATCCTTAATCTTCAATCCTCAATCCTCAATCCTCTATCCACAATCCTCAATATTCAATCCTCAATACTCAATCTTCAATCCTCAATCCTCAATCCTCAATCCTCAATCCTCAATCCCCATTCCTCAATCCTCAATCCTCAATCCTCATTCTTCAATCCTCAATACCCAATCCTCAATCTTGAATCCTCAATACTCAATCCTCAATTCTCAATCCTCAATCCTCAATCCTCACACCTCAAACATCAATACTCAACCCTCAGTCCTCGTCCTCAATCCTCAGCCCTCAATCCTCAATCCTCAATCTTCAATCATCAATATTCAATCTTCAGTCCTCAATCCTCAGTCCTCAATCCTCAATCCTCAATCCTCAATGCTCAATCCGCAATACCCAATCCTCAATCCTCAGTCCTCAAACCTCAATCCTGAATCCTCAATCCTGAATCCTCAATCTTCAGACCTAAGTCCACAACAATCAGTTGTCAATTCTCAATCCTCAATAGAATATCATCAATTCACAGTTTTCAATACTCAATACTCAATCTGCAATCTTTAAATCTCTATCCACAAACATCAATTCTCATCACTCAACCCTCAGCTCTCAGTCCCCAATCCTCAATCTTCAATCCTCAATCCTCAATCCTCAATTCTTAATCTTCAATACTCAATCCTCAATCGTCAATCCTCAATACCCAATCCTCAATTTTCAATCCTCAATCCTCAATTATCAATCCACAACCCTCAATCCTCAATCCTCAACCTTCAATCATCAATATTCAATCTTCAATCCTCAATCCTCAATCCTCAATCCTCAATCCTCAATCCTCAATCCTCAATGTGCAATCCTCAATCCTCAATCCTCAATCTTCAATCCTCAACCCTCAATCCTCAATCCTCAATCCTCAAACCTCAATCCTCAGTCCTCAAACCACAATAATGAATCCTCAATCCTGAAACCTCAATCTTCAGCCCTCAGTCCTCAACAATCAGTTGTCAATCCTCAATGCTCAATAGAATATCCTCAGTTCAGAGTTTTCCATACGCAATACTCAATCTGCAATCTTCAAATCTCTATCCACAAACATCAATTCTCATCACTCAACCCTCAACACTCAGTCCCCAATCCTCAATCTTCAATCCTCAATCCTCAATACTCAATCCTCAATCCTCAATCCTCAATCTTCAATCCTCAATACTCAATCATCAATCCTCAATCCTCAATCCTCAATCGTCAATCCTCAATCCTCAATCTTCAATCCTCAATACTCATTCTTCAATCCTCAACCCTCAATCCTCAATCCTTAATCCTCATTCTTCAATCCTCAATACCCAATCCTCAATATTGAATCCTCATTACTCAATCCTCAATTCTCAATCCTCAATCCTCAATCCTCAGACCTCAAACATCAATACTCAACCCTCAGTCCTCGTCCTCAATCCTCAGCCCTCAATCCTCAATCCTCAATCTGTAATCATCAATATTCAATCTTCAGTCCTCAATCCTCAGTCCTCAATCCTCAATCCTCAATCCTCAATGCTCAATCCGCAATACCCAATCCTCAATCCTCAGTCCTCAAACCTCAATCCTGAATCCTCAATCCAGAATCCTCAATCTTCAGACCTAAGTCCACAACAATCAGTTGTCAATTCTCAATCCTCAACAGAATATCATCAATTCACAGTTTTCAATACTCAATACTCAATCTGCAATCTTTGAATCTCTATCCACAAACATCAATTCTCATCACTCAACCCTCAGCTCTCAGTCCCCAATCCTCAATCTTCAATCCTCAATCCTCAATCCTCAATTCTTAATCCTCAATACTCAATCCTCAATCGTCAATCCTCAATACGCAATCCTTAATTTTCAATCCTCAATCCTGAATTCTCAATCCACAATCCTCAATATTCAATCCTCAATACCCAATCTTCAATCCTCAATCCGCAAGACTCAATCCTCAATCCTCAATCCTCAATCCTCAATCCTCAACCTTGAATAATAAATACTCAATCTTCAATCCCCAATCCTCAATCTTCAATCCTCAATCCTCAATCCTCAATCTTCAATCCTCAATCCTCAATCTTCAATCCTCAACACTCAATCATCAATCTTCAATCCTCATTACTCAATCTTCAATCTTCAATGCTCAATCCTCAATCTTCAATCCTCAATACTCAATCTTCAATCGTCAATCCTCAGTCCTCATACTCAATCCTCAATCCTCAATCCTCAATCCTCAATCTTCAATCCTCAATACTCAATCTTCAATCCTCTATCCTCAATCCTCAGACCTCAAACCTCAATTCTGAATCCTCAATACTGAATCCTCAATCTTCAGCCCTCAGTCCTCAACAATCAGGTGACAATCCTCAATCCGCAATAGAATATCCTCAATTCGCAGTTTTCGATACACAATACTCAATCTGCAACCTTCAAATCTCTATCCACAAACATCAATTCTCATCACTCAACCCTCAACACTCAGTCCTCAATGTTCAATTCTCAATCCTCAATCCTCAATCTTCAATCCTCAATACTCAGACTCAATCCTCAATCCTCATTCTTCAATCCTCAATACGCAGTCCTCAATCTTCAATCCTAAATCCTCAATACTCAATTCTCAATCCTCAACCCTCAGTCCTCAGTCCTCAAACCGCAATCCTCAATCCTCAGCCCTCATAGTCAATCCTCAATCCTCAATTCTCAATACTCAATCTTCAATCCTCAATACTGAATCTTCAATCCTCAATCCTCAATCCTCAATTCTCAATCCTCAATACTCAGTCCTCAATCGTCAATCCTCAATCCTCAATCCTCAATCTTCAATCCTCAAGCCTGAATCCTCAATTCTCAATCCTCAATCCTCAGTCCTCAGTCCTCAAACATCAATCCTCAACCCTCAGCCCTCATAGTCAACCCTCAATCCTCAATCCTCAATCCTCACTCTTCAATCCTCAATACTGAATCTTCAATCCTCAATCCTCAATCCTCAATTCTTAATCCTCAATACTCAATCCTCAATCCTCAATCCTCAATCCTCAATCCCCAATCCTTAATCTTCAATCCTCATTCTTCAATCCTCAATACCCAATCCTCAATCTTGAAACCTCAATCCTCAATCCTCAATTCTCAATCCTCAATCCTCAATCCTCAGACCTCAAACATCAATACTCAACCCTCAGTCCTCGTCCTCAATCCACAGCCCTCAATCATCAATCCTCAATCTTCAATCATCAATATTCAATCTTCAGCCCTCAACCCTCAGTCCTCAATCCTCAATCCTCAATCCTCAATGCTCAATCCGCAACACCCAATCCTCAATCCTCAGTCCTCAAACCTCAATCCTGAATCCTCAATTCTGAATCCTCAATCTTCAGACCTAAGTCCTCAACAATCAGTTGTCAATTCTCAATCCTCAATAGGATATCATCAATTCACAGTTTTCAATACTCAATACTCAATCTGCAATCTTTAGATCTCCATCCACAAACATCAATTCTCATCACTCAACCCTCAGCTCTCAGACCCCAATCCTCAATCTTCAATCCTCAATCCTCAATCCTGAATCCTCAATTCTCAATCCTCAATCCTCAGTCCTCAGTCCTCAAACATCAATCCTCAACCCTCAGCCCTCATAGTCAAACCTCAATCCTCAATCCTCAATCCTCACTCTTCAATCCTCAATACTGAATCTTCAATCCTCAATCCTCAATCCTCAATTCTTAATCCTCAATACTCAATCCTCAATCCTCAATCCTCAATCCCCAATCCTTAATCTTCAATCCTCAATCCTCAATCCTCAATCCACAATCCTCAATATTCAATCCTCAATACTCAATCTTCAATCCTCAATCCTCAATCCTCAATCCTCATTCCTCAATCCTCAATCTTCAACCCTCAGTACTCAATCTTCAGTCCTCAATCCTCAATCCTCAATCCTCAATCCTCATTCTTCAATCCTCAATACCCAATCCTCAATCTTGAAACCTCAATCCTCAATCCTCAATTCTCAATCCTCAATCCTCAATCCTCAGACCTCAAACATCAATACTCAACCCTCAGTCCTCGTCCTCAACCCACAGCCCTCAATCATCAATCCTCAATCTTCAATCATCAATATTCAATCTTCAGCCCTCAACCCTCAGTCCTCAATCCTCAATCCTCAATCCTCAATGCTCAATCCGCAATACCCAATCCTCAATCCTCAGTCCTCAAACCTCAATCCTGAATCCTCAATCCTGAATCCTCAATCTTCAGACCTAAGTCCTCAACAATCAGTTGTCAATTCTCAATCCTCAATAGGATATCATCAATTCACAGTTTTCAATACTCAATACTCAATCTGCAATCTTTAGATCTCCATCCACAAACATCAATTCTCATCACTCAACCCTCAGCTCTCAGACCCCAATCCTCAATCTTCAATCCTCAATCCTCAATCCTCAATCCTTAATCCTCAATACTCAATCCTCAATCGTCAATCCTCAATCCGCAATCCTCTATCCTCAATCCTCAATCCTCAATCCTCAATCCTCAATCTTGAATCCTCAATACTCAATCTTCAATCCCCAATCCTCAATCTTCAATCCTCAGTCCTCAATCCTCAATCCTCAATTCTCAATCCTAAATCCTCAGTCCTCAGTCCTCAAACCTCAATCCTCAACCCTCAGCCATCATAGTCAATCCTCAATCCTCAATCCTCAATCCTCAATCCTCAATCCTCAATCTACAATCCTCAATACTGAATCTTCAATCCTCAATCCTCAATCCTCAATTATTAATCCTCAATACTCAATCCTCAATCCTCAATCCTCAATCCTCAATCCTCAATCCTCAATCCTCATTCCTCAATCCTCAATCCTCAATCCTCATTCTTCAATCCTCAATACCCAATCCACAATCATGAATCGTCAATCCTCAATCCTCAATTCTCAATCCTCAATCCTCAATTCTCAGACCTCAAACCTCAATTCTGAATCCTCAATCCTGAATTCTCAATCTTCAGCCCTCAGCCCTCAACAATCAGGTGACAATCCTCAATCCTCAATAGAATATCCTCAATTCGCAGTTTTCGATACACAATACTCAATGTGCAATCTTCAAATCTCTATCCACAAACATCAATTCTCATCACTCAACCCTCAACACTCAGTCCTCAATGTTCAATCCTCAATCCTCAATCCTCAATCTTCAATCCTCAATACTCAGACTCAATCCTCAATCCTCATTCTTCAATCCTCAATACGCAGTCCTCAATCTTCAATCCTAAATCCTCAATCCTCAATTCTCAATCCTCAACCCTCAGTCCTCAGTCCTCAAACCGCAATCCTCAACCCTCAGCCCTCATAGTCAATCCTCAATCCTCAATTCTCAATACTCAATCTTCAATCCTCAATACTGAATCTTCAATCCTCAATCCTCAATCCTCAATTCTCAATCCTCAATACTCAGTCCTCAATCGTCAATCCTCAATCCTCAATCCTCAATCTTCAATCATCAATATTCAATCTTCAATCCTCAATCCTCAATCCTGAATCCTCAATCCTCAATCCTCATTCTTCAATCCTCAGTACCCAATCCTCAATCCTCAATCCTCAATCCTCAATCCTCAATCCTCAATCCTCAATCCTCAATCTTCAATCCTCAATGCTCAATCTTCAATCCTCAATCCTCAATCCTCAATCCTCAATCCTCATTCTTCAATCCTCAATACCCAATCCTCAATCTTGAATCCTCAATCATCAATCCTCAATTCTCGATCCTCAATCCTCAATCCTCAGAAATCAAGCATCAATACTCAACCATCAGTCCTCGTCCTCAATCCACAGCCCTCAATCCTCAAACCTCAATCTTCAATCATCAATATTCAACCTTCAGTCCTCAATCATCAGTCCTCAATCCTCAATCCTCAATCCTCAATCCTCATTCTTCAATCCTCAATACCCAATCCTCAATCTTGAATCCTCAATCCTCAATCCTCAATTCTCAATCCTCAATCCTCAATCCTCAGACCTCAAACATCAATACTCAACCCTCAGTCCTCGTCCTCAATCCACAGCCCTCAATCATCAATCCTCAATCTTCAATCATCAATATTCAATCTTCAGCCCTCAACCCTCAGTCCTCAATCCTCAATCCTCAATCCTCAATGCTCAATCCGCAATACCCAATCCTCAATCCTCAGTCCTCAAACCTCAATCCTGAATCCTCAATCCAGAATCCTCAATCTTCAGACCTAAGTCCACAACAATCAGTTGTCAATTCTCAAACCTCAATAGAATATCATCAATTCACAGTTTTCAATACTCAATACTCAATCTGCAATCTTTGAATCTCTATCCACAAACATCAATTCTCATCACTCAACCCTCAGCTCTCAGTCCCCAATCCTCAATCTTCAATCCTCAATCCTCAATCCTCAATTCTTAATCCTCAATACTCAATCCTCAATCGTCAATCCTCAATACGCAATCCTTAATTTTCAATCCTCAATCCTCAATTCTCAATCCACAATCCTCAATATTCAATCCTCAATACCCAATCTTCAATCCTCAATCCGCAATCCTCAATCCTCAATCCTCAATCCTCAATCCTCAATACTCAACCTTGAATAATAAATACTCAATCTTCAATCCCCAATCCTCAATCTTCAATCCTCAATCCTCAATCCTCAATCTTCAATCCTCAATCCTCAATCTTCAATCCTCAACACTCAATCATCAATCTTCAATCCTCATTACTCAATCTTCAATCTTCAATGCTCAATCCTCAATCTTCAATCCTCAATACTCAATCTTCAATCGTCAATCCTCAGTCCTCATACTCAATCCTCAATCCTCAATCCTCAATCCTCAATCTTCAATCCTCAATACTCAATCTTCAATCCTCAATCCTCAATCCTCAGACCTCAAACCTCAATTCTGAATCCTCAATACTGAATCCTCAATCTTCAGCCCTCAGTCCTCAACAATCAGGTGACAATCCTCAATCCGCAATAGAATATCCTCAATTCGAAGTTTTCGATACACAATACTCAATCTGCAACCTTCAAATCTCTATCCACAAACATCAATTCTCATCACTCAACCCTCAACACTCAGTCCTCAATGTTCAATTCTCAATCCTCAATCCTCAATCTTCAATCCTCAATACTCAATCTTCAATCCTCAATACTCAATCCTCAATCCTCAGTCCTCATTCTTCAATCCTCAATACCCAATCCTCAATCTTCAATCCTCAATCCTCAATCCCCAGTTCTCAATCCTCAATCCTCAATCCTCAGACCTCAAACATCAATACTCAACCCTCAGGACTCGTCCTCAATCCACTACCCTCAATCCTCAATCCTCAATCTTCAATCATCAATATTCAATCTTCAATCCTCAATCCTCAATCCTCGATCCTCAATCCTCAATCCTCAATGTTCAGTCCTCAATACCCGATCCTCAATCTTCAATCCTCAGTCCTCAATCCTCAATGTTCAATCCTCAATCCTCAATCCTCAATCTTCAATCCTCAATCCTCAATCCTCAATCCTCAATCATCAATCCTCAAACCTCAATCCTCAGTCCTCAAACCGCAATCCTGAATCCTCAATCCTGAAACCTCAATCTTCAGCCCTCAGTCCGCAACAATCAGTTGTCAATCCTCAATCCTCAATAGAATATCCTCAGTTCAGAGTTTTCCATACGCAATACACAATCTGCAATCTTCAAATCTCTATCCACAAACATCAATTCTCATCACTCAACCCTCAACACTCAGTCCCCAATCCTCAATATTCAATCCTCAATCCTCAATCCTTCATCACCAATCCTCAATCTTCAATCCTCAATCCTCATCCCTCAATACTCATTCTTCAATCCTCAATAACCAATCCTCAATCTTCAATCCTCAATCCTCAATCCTCAATCGTCATTACTCAATCCTCAATCGTCAATCCTCAATCCCCAATCCTCAATCTTCAATCCTCAATCCTCAATCCTCAATCCTCAGTAGTCAATCTACAATCGTCAATACTCAATCTTCAATCCTCAATCATCAATCCTCAGTCCTCAATCCTCAATCGTCAATCCTCAATCCTCAATCCTCAATTCTCAATCCTCAATCCTCAATCCTCAGACCTCAAACATCAATACTCAACCATCAGCCCTCGTCCTCAATCCACAACCCTCAATCCTCAATCCTCAACCCTCAATCATCAATATTCAATATTCAATCCTCAATCCTCAATCCTCAATCCTCAATCCTCAATCCTCAATGTTCAATCCTCAATCCTCAATCCTCAATCTTCAATCCTCAATCCTCAATCCTCAATCCTCAATCCTCAATCCTCAATCGTCAGTCCTCAAACCACAATCCTGAATCCTCAATCCTGAATCCTCTATCTTCAGCGCCCTGTCCTCAACAATTAGTTATCAATCCTCAATCCTCAATAGAATATCCTCAGTTCGGAGTTTTCCATACGCAATACTCAATCTGCAATCTTCAAATCTCTATCCACAAACATCAATTCTCATCACTCAACCCTCAACACTCAGTCCCCAATCCTCAATCTACAATCCTCAATCCTCAATCCTCAATCCTCAATCCTCATTCTTCAATCCTCAATACCCAGTCCTCAATCTTCAATCCTCAATCCCCAATCCTCAATCTTCAATCCTCAATCCTCAATCCTCTATCCTCAATCCTCATTCTTCTATCCTCAATACCCAATCCTCAATCTTCAATCCTCAATCCTGAATCCTCAATTCTCAATCCTCAATCCTCAGTCCTCAGTCCTCAAACCTCAATCCTCAACCCTCAGCCCTCATAGTCAATCCTCAATCCTCAATCCTCAATCCTCACTCTTCAATCATCAATACTGAATCTTCAATCCTCAATCCTCAATCCTCAATTCTTAATCCTCAACACTCAATCCTCAATCCTCAATCCTCAATCCCCAATCCTTAATCTTCAATCCTCAATCCTCAATCCTCAATCCACAATCCTCAATATTCAATCCTCAATGCTCAATCTTCAATCCTCAATCCTCAATCCTCAATCCTCAATCCTCAATCCTCATTCCTCAATCCTCAATCTTCAACCCTCAATACTCGATCTTCAGTCCTCAATCCTCAATCCTCAATCCTCAATCCTTAATCCTCATTCCTCAATCCTCAATCCTCAATCCTCATTCTTCAATCCTCAATACCCGATCCTCAATCATGAATCGTCAATCCTCAATCCTCAATTCTCAATCCTCAATCATCAATCCTCAGACCTCAAACCTCAATTCTGAATCCTCAATCCTGAATTCTCAATCTTCAGCCCTCAGTCCTCAACAATCAGGTGACAATCCTCAATCCTCAATAGAATACCCTCAATTCGCAGTTTTCGATACACAATACTCAATGTGCAATCTTCAAATCTCTATCCACAAACATCAATTCTCATCACTCAACCCTCAACACTCAGTCCTCAATGTTCAATTCTCAATCCTCAATCCTCAATCTTCAATCCTCAATACTCAGACTCAATCCTCAATCCTCATCCTTCAATCCTCAATACGCAGTCCTCAATCTTCAATCCTAAATCCTCAATCCTCAATTCTCAATCCTCAACCCTCAGTCCTCAGTCCTCAAACCGCAATCCTCAATCCTCAGCCCTCATAGTCAATCCTCAATCCTCAATTCTCAATACTCAATCTTCAATCCTCAATACTGAATCTTCAATCCTCAATCCTCAATCCTCAATTCTCAATCCTCAATACTCAGTCCTCAATCGTCAATCCTCAATCCTCAATCCTCAATCTTCAATCCTCAATCCTGAATCCTCAATTCTCAATCCTCAATCCTCAGTCCTCAGTCCTCAAACATCAATCCTCAACCCTCAGCCCTCATAGTCAACCCTCAATCCTCAATCCTCAATCCTCACTCTTCAATCCTCAATACTGAATCTTCAATCCTCAATCCTCAATCCTCAATTCTTAATCCTCAATACTCAATCCTCAATCCTCAATCCTCAATCCCCAATCCTTAATCTTCAATCCTCAATCCTCAATCCTCAATCCACAATCCTCAATATTCAATCCTCAATACTCAATCTTCAATCCTCAATCCTCAATCCTCAATCCTCATTCCTCAATCCTCAATCTTCAACCCTCAGTACTCAATCTTCAGTCCTCAATCCTCAATCCTCAATCCTCAATCCTCATTCTTCAATCCTCAATACCCAATCCTCAATCTTGAAACCTCAATCCTCAATCCTCAATTCTCAATCCTCAATCCTCAATCCTCAGACCTCAAACATCAATACTCAACCCTCAGTCCTCGTCCTCAATCCACAGCCCTCAATCATCAATCCTCAATCTTCAATCATCAATATTCAATCTTCAGCCCTCAACCCTCAGTCCTCAATCCTCAATCCTCAATCCTCAATGCTCAATCCGCAACACCCAATCCTCAATCCTCAGTCCTCAAACCTCAATCCTGAATCCTCAATTCTGAATCCTCAATCTTCAGACCTAAGTCCTCAACAATCAGTTGTCAATTCTCAATCCTCAATAGGATATCATCAATTCACAGTTTTCAATACTCAATACTCAATCTGCAATCTTTAGATCTCCATCCACAAACATCAATTCTCATCACTCAACCCTCAGCTCTCAGACCCCAATCCTCAATCTTCAATCCTCAATCCTCAATCCTGAATCCTCAATTCTCAATCCTCAATCCTCAGTCCTCAGTCCTCAAACATCAATCCTCAACCCTCAGCCCTCATAGTCAACCCTCAATCCTCAATCTTCAATCCTCACTCTTCAATCCTCAATACTGAATCTTCAATCCTCAATCCTCAATCCTCAATTCTTAATCCTCAATACTCAATCCTCAATCCTCAATCCTCAATCCCCAATCCTTAATCTTCAATCCTCAATCCTCAATCCTCAATCCACAATCCTCAATATTCAATCCTCAATACTCAATCTTCAATCCTCAATCCTCAATCCTCAATCCTCATTCCTCAATCCTCAATCTTCAACCCTCAGTACTCAATCTTCAGTCCTCAATCCTCAATCCTCAATCCTCAATCCTCATTCTTCAATCCTCAATACCCAATCCTCAATCTTGAAACCTCAATCCTCAATCCTCAATTCTCAATCCTCAATCCTCAATCCTCAGACCTCAAACATCAATACTCAACCCTCAGTCCTCGTCCTCAACCCACAGCCCTCAATCATCAATCCTCAATCTTCAATCATCAATATTCAATCTTCAGCCCTCAACCCTCAGTCCTCAATCCTCAATCCTCAATCCTCAATGCTCAATCCGCAATACCCAATCCTCAATCCTCAGTCCTCAAACCTCAATCCTGAATCCTCAATCCTGAATCCTCAATCTTCAGACCTAAGTCCTCAACAATCAGTTGTCAATTCTCAATCCTCAATAGGATATCATCAATTCACAGTTTTCAATACTCAATACTCAATCTGCAATCTTTAGATCTCCATCCACAAACATCAATTCTCATCACTCAACCCTCAGCTCTCAGACCCCAATCCTCAATCTTCAATCCTCAATCCTCAATCCTCAATCCTTAATCCTCAATACTCAATCCTCAATCGTCAATCCTCAATCCGCAATCCTCTATCCTCAATCCTCAATCCTCAATCCTCAATCCTCAATCTTGAATCCTCAATACTCAATCTTCAATCCCCAATCCTCAATCTTCAATCCTCAATCCTCAATCCTCAATCCTCAATTCTCAATCCTCAATCCTCAGTCCTCAGTCCTCAAACCTCAATCCTCAACCCTCAGCCATCATAGTCAATCCTCAATCCTCAATCCTCAATCCTCAATCCTCAATCCTCAATCTACAATCCTCAATACTGAATCTTCAATCCTCAATCCTCAATCCTCAATTATTAATCCTCAATACTCAATCCTCAATCGTCAATCCTCAATCCCCAATCCTTAATCTTCAATCCTCAATCCTCAATCCTCAATCCACAATCCTCAATATTGAATCCTCAATACTCAATCTTCAATCCTCAATCCTCAATCCTCAATCCTCAATCCTCAATCCTCATTCCTCAATCCTCAATCCTCAATCCTCATTCTTCAATCCTCAATACCCAATCCACAATCATGAATCGTCAATCCTCAATCCTCAATTCTCAATCCTCAATCCTCAATTCTCAGACCTCAAACCTCAATTCTGGATCCTCAATCCTGAATTCTCAATCTTCAGCCCTCAGCCCTCAACAATCAGGTGACAATCCTCAATCCTCAATAGAATATCCTCAATTCGCAGTTTTCGATACACAATACTCAATGTGCAATCTTCAAATCTCTATCCACAAACATCAATTCTCATCACTCAACCCTCAACACTCAGTCCTCAATGTTCAATCCTCAATCCTCAATCCTCAATCTTCAATCCTCAATACTCAGACTCAATCCTCAATCCTCATTCTTCAATCCTCAATACGCAGTCCTCAATCTTCAATCCTAAATCCTCAATCCTCAATTCTCAATCCTCAACCCTCAGTCCTCAGTCCTCAAACCGCAATCCTCAACCCTCAGCCCTCATAGTCAATCCTCAATCCTCAATTCTCAATACTCAATCTTCAATCCTCAATACTGAATCTTCAATCCTCAATCCTCAATCCTCAATTCTCAATCCTCAATACTCAGTCCTCAATCGTCAATCCTCAATCCTCAATCCTCAATCTTCAATCATCAATATTCAATCTTCAATCCTCAATCCTCAATCCTCATTCTTCAATCCTCAGTACCCAATCCTCAATCCTCAATCCTCAATCCTCAATCCTCAATCCTCAATCCTCAATCCTCAATCTTCAATCCTCAATACTCAATCTTCAATCCTCAATCCTCAATCCTCAATCCTCAATCCTCATTCTTCAATCCTCAATACCCAATCCTCAATCTTGAATCCTCAATCATCAATCCTCAATTCTCGATCCTCAATCCTCAATCCTCAGAAATCAAGCATCAATACTCAACCATCAGTCCTCGTCCTCAATCCACAGCCCTCAATCCTCAAACCTCAATCTTCAATCATCAATATTCAACCTTCAGTCCTCAATCATCAGTCCTCAATCCTCAATCCTCAATCCTCAATCCTCATTCTTCAATCCTCAATACCCAATCCTCAATCTTGAATCCTCAATCCTCAATCCTCAATTCTCAATCCTCAATCCTCAATCCTCAGACCTCAAACATCAATACTCAACCCTCAGTCCTCGTCCTCAATCCACAGCCCTCAATCATCAATCCTCAATCTTCAATCATCAATATTCAATCTTCAGCCCTCAACCCTCAGTCCTCAATCCTCAATCCTCAATCCTCAATGCTCAATCCGCAATACCCAATCCTCAATCCTCAGTCCTCAAACCTCAATCCTGAATCCTCAATCCTGAATCCTCAATCTTCAGACCAAAGTCCTCAACAATGAGTTGTCAATTCTCAATCCTCAATAGAATATCATCAATTCACAGTTTTCAATACTCAATACTCAATCTGCAATCTTTAGATCTCTATCCACAAACATCAATTCTCATCACTCAACCCTCAGCTCTCAGACCCCAATCCTGAATCTTCAATCCTCAATCCTCAATCCTCAATCCTTAATCCTCAATACTCAATCCTCAATCGTCAATCCTCAATCCCCAATCCTTTACTTTCAATCCTCAATTCTCAATCCTCAATCCACAATCCTCAATATTCAATCCTCAATACTCAATCTTCAATCCTCAATCCGCAATCCTCAATCCTCAATCCTCAATCCTCAATCCTCAATCCTCAATCTTGAATCCTCAATACTCAATCTTCAATCCCCAATCCTCAATCTTCAATCCTCAATCCTCAATCCTCGATCCTCAATTCTCAATCCTCAATCCTCAATCCTCAGACCTCAGGCCTCAATTCTGAATCCTCAATCCTGAATTCTCAACCTTCAGCCCTCAGTCCTCAACAATCAGGTGACAATCCTCAATCCTCAATAGAATATCCTCAATTCGCAGTTTTCGATACACAATACTCAATGTGCAATCTTCAAATCTCTATCCACAAACATCAATTCTCATCACTCAACCCTCAACACTCAGTCCTCAATGTTCAATCCTCAATCCTCAATCCTCAATCTTCAATCCTCAATACTCAGACTCAATCCTCAAGCCTCATTCTTCAATCCTCAATACGCAGTCCTCAATCCTCAATCCTCAATCTTCAATCATCAATATTCAACCTTCAGTCCTCAATCATCAGTCCTCAATCCTCAATCCTCAATCCTCAATGTTCAATCCGCAATACCCAATCCTCAATCCTCAATCCTCAATCCTGAATCCTCAATCTTCAGACCTAAGTCCTCAACAATCAGTTGTCAATTCTCAATCCTCAATAGAATATCATCAATTCACAGTTTTCAATACTCAATACTCAATCTGCAATCTTTAAATCTCTATCCACAGTCATCAATTCTCATCACTCAACCCTCAACACTCAGTCCCCAATCCTCAATCTTCAATCCTCAATCCTCAATACTCAATCCTCAATCCTCAATCCTGAATCTTCAATCCTCAATACTCAATCATCAATAATCAATCCTCAATCCTCAATCCTCAACCCTCAATCGTCAGTCATCAAACCTCAATACTCAAACTTCAATCCTCAATCCTCAATCCTCAATCCTCAAGCCTCATCCTTCAATCCTCGATACCCAATCCTCAATCTTCAATACTCAATCCTCAATCCTCAATTCTCAATACTCGATCCTCAGTCCTCAGTCCTCAAACCTCAATCCTCAACGCTCAGCTCTCATCCACAATCCTCAATCCTCAATCCTCAATTCTCAATCCTCAATCCTCAATATTCAATCCTCAATAATCAATCTTCAATCCTCAATCCTCAGTACTCAAACCTCAATTCTCAATCCTCAATCCTGAATCCTCAATCTTCAGCCCTCAGTCCTCAACAATCAGGTGACAATTCTCATTCCTCAATAGAATATCCTCAATTCGCAGTTTTCGATACACAATACTCAATCTGCAATCTTCAAATCTCTATCCACAAACATCAATTCTGATCACTCAACCCTCAACACACAGTCCTCAATGTTCAATCCTCAATCCTCAATCCTCAATCTTCAATCCTCAATACTCAATCTTCAATCCTCAATCCTCAATCCTCAATCCTCAATCCTCATTCTTCAATCCTCAATACCCAATCCTCAATCTTCAGTCCTCAATCCTCAATCCCCAATTCTCAATCCTCAATCCTCAATCCTCAGACCTCAAACATCAATCCTCAACCGTCAGTCCTCGTCCTCAATCCTCAACACTCAATCCTAAATCCTCAATCTTCAATCGTCAATACTAAATCTTCAATCCTCACTCTTCAGTCCTCAATCCTCAATCCTCAATCCTCAATGTTCCACACAACCCTCAACCATCAATCCTCAATACTCAACAATCAATACTCAATTCTCAATACTCAGTAGAATATCCTGAATTCTCATGGTTCAATACTCAATCCACAAATTCAATAATCAAATCTCAATCCTCAAACATCAATCCTCAACACTCAATCCTCTACACTCAGTCCTCTCTCTTCAATCCTCCATCCTCAACCATCAATCCTCAAGCGTCAATCCTCAATCCTCAATCCTCAACCCTCAATCCTCAGTCCTCAAACCTCAATCCCGAATCCTCAATCCTGAATCCTCAATCTTCAGCCCTCAGTCCTCAACAATCAATTGTCAATCCTCAATCCTCAATAGAATATCCTCAATTCACAGTTTTCAATACTCAATCCCCATTCTTCAATCTTCAAATCTCAATCCACAAACATCAATTCCCATCACTCAACCCTCAACACAAAGTCCTCAATATTCAATCCACAATCCTCAATCCTCAATCTTCAATCCTCAATCCTCAATCCTCAATCTTCAATCCTCAATCCTCAATCCTCAATCCTCAATAGCCAATCTTCAATCTTCAATGCTCAATCTTCAATCCTCAATCCTCAATCTTCAATCCTCAATCCTCAGTCCTCAATCCTCAATCCTCATTCTTCAATCCTCAATACCCAGTCCTCAATCTTCAATCCTAAATCCTCAATCCTCAATTCTCAATCCTCAATCCTCAGTCCTCAGTCCTCAAACCGCAATCCTCAACCCTCAGCCCTCATAGTCAATCCTCAATCCTCAATTCTCAATACTCAATCTTCAATCCTCAATACTGAATCTTCAATACTCAATCCTCAATCCTCAATTCTCAATCCTCAATCCTCAGTCCTCAGTCCTCAAACCGCAATCCTCAACCCTCAGCCCTCATAGTCAATCCTCAATCCTCAATTCTCAATACTCAATCTTCAATCCTCAATACTCAATCCTCAATCCTCAATTCTTGATACTCAATCCTCAGTCCTCAGTCCTCAAACCTCAATCCTCAACGCTCAGCTCTCATCCTCAATCCTCAATCCTCAATCGTCAATCCTCAATCCTCAATATTGAATCCTCAATAATCAATCTTCAATCCTCAATCCTCAGTCCTCAAACCTCAATTCTGAATCCTCAATCCTGAATCCTCAATCTTCAGCCCTCAGTCCTCAACAATCAATTGTCAATCCTCAATCCTCAATATTCAATCCTCAATACTCAACCTTCAATCCTCAATCCGCAATCATCAATCCTCAATTCTCAGTAGTCAGTCATCAATCCTCAATCTTCAATACTCAATCGTCAATCCTCTGTCCTCAATCCTCAACCCTCAATCCTCGTTCCTCAAACCTCAATCCTCAACCCTCACTCCCCATCCGCAATTATCAATTCTCAATCCTGAATCCTCAACCCTTCAATCTTCAATCCTCAATAATCTATCTCCAATCCTAGATCCCCAATCCCCAATCCTCAATCCTTAATCCTCAATCTTCAATCCTCAATCCCTGTCCTCAATCTTCAATCCTCAATGCTCAGTCCTCAATCCTCAATCTTCAATCCTCAATCTTCAATCCTCAATCCTCAGTCTTCAATCCTCACTACTCAACAATCAATACTCAATTCTCAATACTCAGTAGAATATCCTGAATTCTCATGGTTCAATACTCAATCCACAAATTCAATAATCAAATCTCAATCCTCAAACATCAATCCTCAACACTCAATCCTCTACACTCAGTCCTCTCTCTTCAATCCTCCATCCTCAACCATCAATCCTCAAGCGTCAATCCTCAATCCTCAATCCTCAATCCCGAATCCTCAATCCTGAATCCTCAATCTTCAGCCCTCAGTCCTCAACAATCAATTGTCAATCCTCAATCCTCAATAGAATATCCTCAATTCACAGTTTTCAATACTCAATCACCATTCTTCAATCTTCAGATCTCAATCCACAAACATCAATTCCCATCACTCAACCCCCAACACAAAGTCCTCAATATTCAATCCACAATCCTCAATCCTCAATCTTCAATCCTCCATCCTCAATCCTCAATCTTCAATCCTCAATCGTCAATCCTCAATCCTCAAAAGCCAATCTTCAATCTTCAATGCTCAATCTTCAATCCTCAATCCTCAATCTTCAATCCTCAATCCTCAGTCCTCAATCCTCTATCCTCATTCTTCAATCCTCAATACCCAGTCCTCAATCTTCAATCCTAAATCCTCAATCCTCAATTCTCAATCCTCAATCCTCAGTCCTCAGTCCTCAAACCGCAATCCTCAACCCTCAGCCCCCATAGTCAATCCTCAATCCTCAATTCTCAATACTCAATCTTCAATCCTCAATACTGAATCTTCAATACTCAATCCTCAATCCTCAATTCTCAATCCTCAATCCTCAGTCCTCAGTCCTCAAACCGCAATCCTCAACCCTCAGCCCTCATAGTCAATCCTCAATCCTCAATTCTCAATACTCAATCTTCAATCCTCAATACTGAATCTTCAATACTCAATCCTCTATGCTCAATCCTCTATCTTCAATCCTCAATAGTCAATCATCAATCCTCAATCCTCAATCCTCAATCCTCAATCCTCAACCCTCAATCGTCAGTCTTCAAACCTCAATACTCAATCTTCAATCCTCAATCCTCAATCCTCAATCCTCAAGCCTCATACTTCAATCCTCAATACCCAATCCTCAATCTTCAATACTCAATCCTCAATCCTCAATTCTTGATACTCAATCCTCAGTCCTCAGTCCTCAAACCTCAATCCTCAACGCTCAGCTCTCATCCTCAATCCTCAATCCTCAATCGTCAATCCTCAATCCTCAATATTGAATCCTCAATAATCAATCTTCAATCCTCAATCCTCAGTCCTCAAAGCTCAATTCTGAATCCTCAATCCTGAATCCTCAATCTTCAGCCCTCAGTCCTCAACAATCAACTGTCAATCCTCAATCCTCAATATTCAATCCTCAATACTCAACCTTCAATCCTCAATCCGCAATCATCAATCCTCAATTCTCAATAGTCAGTCATCAATCCTCAATCTTCAATACTCAATCGTCAATCCTCTGTCCTCAATCCTCAACCCTCAATCCTCGTTCCTCAAACCTCAATCCTCAACCCTCACTCCCCATCCGCAATTATCAATTCTCAATCCTGAATCCTCAACCCTCTATCTTCAATCCTCAATAATCTATCTCCAATCCTAGATCACCAATCCCCAATCCTCAATCCTTAATACTCAATCTTCAATCCTCAATCCCTGTCCTCAATCTTCAATCCTCAATGCTCAGTCCTCAATCCTCAATCTTCAAACCTCAATCTTCAATCCTCAATCCTCAATCCCCAGTCCTCAGTCCTCAAACCGCAATCCTCAACCCTCAGCCCTCATAGTCAATCCTCAATCCTCAATTCTCAATACTAAATTTTCAATCCTCAATACTGAATCTTCAATCCTCAATCCTCAATCCTCAATTTTCAATCCTCAATACTCAGTCCTCAATCGTCAATCATCAATCCTCAATCCTCAATCGTCAGTCATCAACCCTCATTCTTCAATACTCAATCGTCAATCCTCTGTACTCAACCCTCAATCCTCAATCCTCGTTCCTCAAACCTCAATCCTCAACCCTCAGTCCCCATCCTCAACTCTCAATTCTCAATCCTGAATCCTCAACCCTCAATCTTCAATCCTCAATAATCAATCTCCAATCCTAGATCCCCAATCCCCAATCCTCAATCCTTAATCCTCAATCTTCAATCCTCAATCCCCAGTCCTAAATCTTCAATCCTCAATGCTCAGTCCTCAATCCTCAATCCTCAGTCCTCAACACTCAGTCCCCAATCCTCAAACCTCAATCCTCAATCTTCAATCCTCAATCCTCAATCCTCAATCGTCAATCCTCAATCCTCAATCCTCAATCTTCAATCCTCAATACACAATCTTCAACCCTCAATCCTCAATCCTCAGACCTCAAACCTCAATTCTGAATCCTCAATCCTGAATCATCAATCTTCAGCCCTCAATCGTCAACAATCAGGTGACAATCCTCAGTCCTCAATAGAATATCCTCAATTCACAGTTTTCAATACACAATACTCAATCTGCAATCTTCAAATCTCTATCCACAAACATCAAATCTCATCACTCAACCCTGAACACACAGTCCTCAACCTTCAATCCTCAATCCTCAATCCTCAATTTTCAATCCTCAATACTCAGTCCTCAATCGTCAATCATCAATCCTCAATCCTCAATCGTCAGTCATCAACCCTCAATCCTCAATACTCAACCATCAATCCTCAATTCTCAATACTCAGTAGAATATACTGAACTCTCAGTTTTCAATACTCAATCCTCAATCTTCAATCTTCAAATCTCCATCCACAAACATCAATTCTCATCACTCAACCCTGAACACACAGTCCTCAACCTTCAATCCTCAATCTTCAATCCTCAATCTTCAATCCTCAATACTCAATCTTCAATCCTCAATCCTCAATTCTCAATCTTCAATCCTCAACACTCAATCCTCAATCCTCAATATTCAATCCTCAATAATCAATCTTCAATCCTCAATCCGCAATCATCAATCCTCAATCCTCAATCCTCAGTCATCAATCTTCAACCTTCAATACTCAATCGTCAATCCACAGTCCTCAATCAGCAACGCTCAATCCTCGTCCCTCAAACCTCAATCCTCAACCCACAGTCCCCATCCTCAATTCTCAATTCTCAACCCTCAATCCTCAACCCTCAATCTTCAATCCTCAATCCCCAGTCCTCAATCTTCAATCCTCAATACTCAGTCATCAATCCTCAATCCTCAATTCTCAATCCTCAATCCTTAATCCTCAATCTTCAATCCTCAATCCCCAGTCCTCAATCTTCAATACCCAATGCCCAATCCTCAATCCTCAATCCTCAGTCCTCAATCCTCTAACCCTCAGTCCTCGGCCTGAATCCTCATCCCTCAATAATCAATCAGCAATCTTCAATCATCAATACTCAATCTTCAATCCTCTATCCTCAATTCTCAATCCTCAATCCTCAATACTCAATCCCCAGTCCTCAGTCCTTAATCTTCAATACTCAATCCGCCAATCCTCAATATTCAGCACACAACCCTCAACCATCAATCCTCAATACTCAACCATCAATCCTCAATTCTCAATACTCAGTAGAATATCCTGAGTTCTCAGTTTTCAATACTCAATCCTCAATCTTCAATCTTCGAATCTCCATCCACAAACATCAATTCTCATCTCTAAACCCTCAACACACAGTCCTCAATCTTCAATCCTCAATCCTCAATCCTCAATCTTCAATCCTCAATACTCAATCTTCAATCCTCAATCCTCAATTCTCAATCTTCAATCCTCAACCCTCAATCCTCAATCATCAATATTCAATCCTCAATACTCAATCTTCAATCCTCAATCCGCAATCATCAATCCTCAATCCTCAATCCTCAGTGATCAATCCTCAGTCTTCAATACTCAATCGTCAATCCACAGTCCTCAATCCTCAACCCTCAATCCTCGTTCCTCAAACCTCGGTCCTCAACCCTCAGTCCCCATCCTCAATTCTCAATTCTCAACCCTCAATCATCAACCCTCACTCTTCAATCCTCAATCCCCATCCTCAATCTTCAATCCTCAATGCTCAATCCTCAATCCTCAATCCTCAGTCCTCAATCATCAATCCTCAATCCTCAGTCCTCAATCTTCAATCATCAATACTCAATCTTCAATCCTCAATCCTCAATTCTCAATCGTCAATACTCAATCCTCAATCGTCAATCCTCAATCCCCAATCGTCAATCTTCAATCCTCAATCCTCAATCCTCAATCCTCAATCCTCAATCTTCAATCCTGAATACTCAATCTTCAATCCTCAATCCTCAATCCTCAATCCTCAATCTTCAATCCTCAATCCTCAATCCTCAATTCTCAATCGTCAATACTCAATCCTCAATCTTCAATCTTCAATCCTCAATCCTCAATTCTCAATCTTCAATCCTCAATCCTCAATCCTCAATCATCAATATTCAATCCTCAATACTCAATCTTCAATCCTCAATCTGCAATCATCAATCCTCAATCCTCAATCCTCAGTGATCTATCGTCAATCTTCAATACTCAATCGTCAATCCACAGTCCTCAATCCTCAACCCTCAATCCTCGTTCCTCAATCCTCGGTCCTCAACCGTCAGTCCCCATCCTCAATTCTCAATTCTCAACCCTCAATCATCAACCCTCAATCTTCAATCCTCAATCCCCATCCTCAATCTTCAATCCTCAATGCTCAATCCTCAATCCTCAATCCTCAGTCCTCAATCATCAATCCTCAATCCTCAGTCCTCAATCTTCAATCATTAATACTCAATCTTCAATCCTCAATCCACAATTCTCAATCGTCAATACACAATCCTCAATCTTCAAGGCTCAATCTTCAATCCTCAATACTCAAACCTCAATCCTCAACCCTCAGTCCCCATCCTCAATTCTCAATTCTCAATCCTGAATTCTCAACCCTCAATCTTCAATCCTCAATAATCAATCTCCAATCCTAGATCCCCAATCCCCAATCCTCAATCCTTAATCCTCAACCTTCAATCCTCAATCCCTGTCCTCAGTCGTCAATCCTCAATGCTCAGTCCTCAATCCTCAATCCTCAGTCCTCAATCCTCAATCCTCAATCCACAAACCTCAATCCTCAACCGTCAGACCTCGTTCTGAATCCCCAACACTCAATCCTCAATCCTCAGTCTTCAATCGTCAAAACTAAATCTTCAATCCTCAATCTTCAGTCCTCAATCCTGAATCCTCGATCCTCAATCCTCAATATTCAACACACAACCCTCAACCATCAATCCTCAATACTCAACCATCAATACTCAATTCTCAATACTCAATAGAATATCCTGAATTCTCAGGGTTCAATACACAATCCACAATATTCAATAATCAAATCTCAATCCTCAAACATCAATTCTCAACACTCAATCCTCAACACTCAGTCCTCTCTCTTCAATCCTCCATCCTCAACCATCAATCCTCAAGCGTCAATCCTCAATCCTCAATCCTCAACCCTCAATCCTCAGTCCTCAAACCTCAATCCTCAATCATCAATCCTCAAACCTCAATCCTCAACCATCAATCCTCAATCCTCAATATTCAATCCTCAATCCTCAATTCTTAATACTCAATCCTCATTCCTCAGTCCTCAAACCTCAATCCTCAACGCTCAGCTCTCATCCTCGGTCCTCAATCCTCAATCCTCAATCCTCAATCCTCAATCTTCAATCCTCAATAATCTATCTCCAATCCTAGATCCCCAATCCCCAATCCTCAATCCTTAATCCTCAATCTTCAATCCTCAATCCCTGTCCTCAATCTTCAATCCTCAATGCTCAGTCCTCACTCCTCAATCTTCAATCCTCAATCTTCAGTCCTCAATCCTCAATCTTCAATCCTCAATCCTCAGTCCTCAATCCTCAATCCTCATTCTTCAATCATCAATATTCAATCTTCAATCCTCAATCCTCAATCCTCAATCCTCAATCCTCAATCCTCAACCCTCAATCCTCAATCTTCAATCCTCAATACTCATTCTTCAATCCTCAACCCTCAATCCTCAATCCTTAATCCTCATTCTTCAATCCTCAATACCCAATCCTCAATCTTGAATCCTCAATCCTCAATCCTCAATTCTCGATCCTCAATCCTCAATCCTCAATACTCAATCTTCAATCCTCAAAGCTCAATCCTCAACATTCAATCCTCAATACTCAATCTTCAATCGTCAATCCTCAGTCCTCATCCTCAATCCTCAATCCTAAATCCTCAATCTTCAATCGTCAATACTAAATCTTCAATCCTCACTCTTCAGTCCTCAATCCTCAATCCTCAATCCTCAATATTCCACACAACCCTCAACCATCAATCCTCAATACTCAACCATCAATACTCAAGCGTCAATCCTCAATCCTCAATCCTCAACCCTCAATCCTCAGTCCTCAAACCTCAAACCCGAATCCTCAACCCTGAATCCTCAATCTTCAGCCCTCAGTCCTCAAGAATCAATTGTCAATCCTCAATCCTCAATAGAATATCCTCAATTCACAGTTTTCAATACTCAATCCCCATTCTTCAATCTCCAAATCTCAATCCACAAACATCAATTCCCATCACTCAACCCTCAACACTAAGTCCTCAATATTCAATCCACAATCCTCAATCCTCAATCATCAATCCTCAATCCTCAATCCTCAATCGTCATTACTCAATCCTCAATCGTCAATCCTCAATCCCCAATCCTCAATCTTCAATCCTCAATCCTCAATCCTCAATCCTCAATAGCCAATCTTCAATCCTCAATACTCAATCTTCAATCCTCAATCATCAATCCTCAGTCCTCAATCCTCAATCGTCAATCCTCAATCCCCAATCCTTAATCTTCAATCCTCAATCCTCAATCCTCAATCCACAATCCTCAATATTGAATCCTCAATACTCAATCTTCAATCCTCAATCCTCAATCCTCAATCCTCAATCCTCAATCCTCATTCCTCAATCCTCAATCCTCAATCCTCATTCTTCAATCCTCAATACCCAATCCACAATCATGAATCGTCAATCCTCAATCCTCAATTCTCAATCCTCAATCCTCAATTCTCAGACCTCAAACCTCAATTCTGAATCCTCAATCCTGAATTCTCAATCTTCAGCCCTCAGCCCTCAACAATCAGGTGACAATCCTCAATCCTCAATAGAATATCCTCAATTCGCAGTTTTCGATACACAATACTCAATGTGCAATCTTCAAATCTCTATCCACAAACATCAATTCTCATCACTCAACCCTCAACACTCAGTCCTCAATGTTCAATCCTCAATCCTCAATCCTCAATCTTCAATCCTCAATACTCAGACTCAATCCTCAATCCTCATTCTTCAATCCTCAATACGCAGTCCTCAATCTTCAATCCTAAATCCTCAATCCTCAATTCTCAATCCTCAACCCTCAGTCCTCAGTCCTCAAACCGCAATCCTCAACCCTCAGCCCTCATAGTCAATCCTCAATCCTCAATTCTCAATACTCAATCTTCAATCCTCAATACTGAATCTTCAATCCTCAATCCTCAATCCTCAATTCTCAATCCTCAATACTCAGTCCTCAATCGTCAATCCTCAATCCTCAATCCTCAATCTTCAATCATCAATATTCAATCTTCAATCCTCAATCCTTAATCCTGAATCCTCAATCCTCAATCCTCATTCTTCAATCCTCAGTACCCAATCCTCAATCCTCAATCCTCAATCCTCAATCCTCAATCCTCAATCCTCAATCCTCAATCTTCAATCCTCAATACTCAATCTTCAATCCTCAATCCTCAATCCTCAATCCTCAATCCTCATTCTTCAATCCTCAATACCCAATCCTCAATCTTGAATCCTCAATCATCAATCCTCAATTCTCGATCCTCAATCCTCAATCCTCAGAAATCAAGCATCAATACTCAACCATCAGTCCTCGTCCTCAATCCACAGCCCTCAATCCTCAAACCTCAATCTTCAATCATCAATATTCAACCTTCAGTCCTCAATCATCAGTCCTCAATCCTCAATCCTCAATCCTCAATCCTCATTCTTCAATCCTCAATACCCAATCCTCAATCTTGAATCCTCAATCCTCAATCCTCAATTCTCAATCCTCAATCCTCAATCCTCAGACCTCAAACATCAATACTCAACCCTCAGTCCTCGTCCTCAATCCACAGCCCTCAATCATCAATCCTCAATCTTCAATCATCAATATTCAATCTTCAGCCCTCAACCCTCAGTCCTCAATCCTCAATCCTCAATCCTCAATGCTCAATCCGCAATACCCAATCCTCAATCCTCAGTCCTCAAACCTCAATCCTGAATCCTCAATCCTGAATCCTCAATCTTCAGACCAAAGTCCTCAACAATGAGTTGTCAATTCTCAATCCTCAATAGAATATCATCAATTCACAGTTTTCAATACTCAATACTCAATCTGCAATCTTTAGATCTCTATCCACAAACATCAATTCTCATCACTCAACCCTCAGCTCTCAGACCCCAATCCTGAATCTTCAATCCTCAATCCTCAATCCTCAATCCTTAATCCTCAATACTCAATCCTCAATCGTCAATCCTCAATCCCCAATCCTTTACTTTCAATCCTCAATTCTCAATCCTCAATCCACAATCCTCAATATTCAATCCTCAATACTCAATCTTCAATCCTCAATCCGCAATCCTCAATCCTCAATCCTCAATCCTCAATCCTCAATCCTCAATCTTGAATCCTCAATACTCAATCTTCAATCCCCAATCCTCAATCTTCAATCCTCAATCCTCAATCCTCGATCCTCAATTCTCAATCCTCAATCCTCAATCCTCAGACCTCAGGCCTCAATTCTGAATCCTCAATCCTGAATTCTCAACCTTCAGCCCTCAGTCCTCAACAATCAGGTGACAATCCTCAATCCTCAATAGAATATCCTCAATTCGCAGTTTTCGATACACAATACTCAATGTGCAATCTTCAAATCTCTATCCACAAACATCAATTCTCATCACTCAACCCTCAACACTCAGTCCTCAATGTTCAATCCTCAATCCTCAATCCTCAATCTTCAATCCTCAATACTCAGACTCAATCCTCAAGCCTCATTCTTCAATCCTCAATACGCAGTCCTCAATCCTCAATCCTCAATCTTCAATCATCAATATTCAACCTTCAGTCCTCAATCATCAGTCCTCAATCCTCAATCCTCAATCCTCAATGTTCAATCCGCAATACCCAATCCTCAATCCTCAATCCTCAATCCTGAATCCTCAATCTTCAGACCTAAGTCCTCAACAATCAGTTGTCAATTCTCAATCCTCAATAGAATATCATCAATTCACAGTTTTCAATACTCAATACTCAATCTGCAATCTTTAAATCTCTATCCACAGTCATCAATTCTCATCACTCAACCCTCAACACTCAGTCCCCAATCCTCAATCTTCAATCCTCAATCCTCAATACTCAATCCTCAATCCTCAATCCTGAATCTTCAATCCTCAATACTCAATCATCAATAATCAATCCTCAATCCTCAATCCTCAACCCTCAATCGTCAGTCATCAAACCTCAATACTCAAACTTCAATCCTCAATCCTCAATCCTCAATCCTCAAGCCTCATCCTTCAATCCTCGATACCCAATCCTCAATCTTCAATACTCAATCCTCAATCCTCAATTCTCAATACTCGATCCTCAGTCCTCAGTCCTCAAACCTCAATCCTCAACGCTCAGCTCTCATCCACAATCCTCAATCCTCAATCCTCAATTCTCAATCCTCAATCCTCAATATTCAATCCTCAATAATCAATCTTCAATCCTCAATCCTCAGTACTCAAACCTCAATTCTCAATCCTCAATCCTGAATCCTCAATCTTCAGCCCTCAGTCCTCAACAATCAGGTGACAATTCTCATTCCTCAATAGAATATCCTCAATTCGCAGTTTTCGATACACAATACTCAATCTGCAATCTTCAAATCTCTATCCACAAACATCAATTCTGATCACTCAACCCTCAACACACAGTCCTCAATGTTCAATCCTCAATCCTCAATCCTCAATCTTCAATCCTCAATACTCAATCTTCAATCCTCAATCCTCAATCCTCAATCCTCAATCCTCATTCTTCAATCCTCAATACCCAATCCTCAATCTTCAGTCCTCAATCCTCAATCCCCAATTCTCAATCCTCAATCCTCAATCCTCAGACCTCAAACATCAATCCTCAACCGTCAGTCCTCGTCCTCAATCCTCAACACTCAATCCTAAATCCTCAATCTTCAATCGTCAATACTAAATCTTCAATCCTCACTCTTCAGTCCTCAATCCTCAATCCTCAATCCTCAATGTTCCACACAACCCTCAACCATCAATCCTCAATACTCAACAATCAATACTCAATTCTCAATACTCAGTAGAATATCCTGAATTCTCATGGTTCAATACTCAATCCACAAATTCAATAATCAAATCTCAATCCTCAAACATCAATCCTCAACACTCAATCCTCTACACTCAGTCCTCTCTCTTCAATCCTCCATCCTCAACCATCAATCCTCAAGCGTCAATCCTCAATCCTCAATCCTCAACCCTCAATCCTCAGTCCTCAAACCTCAATCCCGAATCCTCAATCCTGAATCCTCAATCTTCAGCCCTCAGTCCTCAACAATCAATTGTCAATCCTCAATCCTCAATAGAATATCCTCAATTCACAGTTTTCAATACTCAATCCCCATTCTTCAATCTTCAAATCTCAATCCACAAACATCAATTCCCATCACTCAACCCTCAACACAAAGTCCTCAATATTCAATCCACAATCCTCAATCCTCAATCTTCAATCCTCAATCCTCAATCCTCAATCTTCAATCCTCAATCCTCAATCCTCAATCCTCAATAGCCAATCTTCAATCTTCAATGCTCAATCTTCAATCCTCAATCCTCAATCTTCAATCCTCAATCCTCAGTCCTCAATCCTCAATCCTCATTCTTCAATCCTCAATACCCAGTCCTCAATCTTCAATCCTAAATCCTCAATCCTCAATTCTCAATCCTCAATCCTCAGTCCTCAGTCCTCAAACCGCAATCCTCAACCCTCAGCCCTCATAGTCAATCCTCAATCCTCAATTCTCAATACTCAATCTTCAATCCTCAATACTGAATCTTCAATACTCAATCCTCAATCCTCAATTCTCAATCCTCAATCCTCAGTCCTCAGTCCTCAAACCGCAATCCTCAACCCTCAGCCCTCATAGTCAATCCTCAATCCTCAATTCTCAATACTCAATCTTCAATCCTCAATACTCAATCCTCAATCCTCAATTCTTGATACTCAATCCTCAGTCCTCAGTCCTCAAACCTCAATCCTCAACGCTCAGCTCTCATCCTCAATCCTCAATCCTCAATCGTCAATCCTCAATCCTCAATATTGAATCCTCAATAATCAATCTTCAATCCTCAATCCTCAGTCCTCAAACCTCAATTCTGAATCCTCAATCCTGAATCCTCAATCTTCAGCCCTCAGTCCTCAACAATCAATTGTCAATCCTCAATCCTCAATATTCAATCCTCAATACTCAACCTTCAATCCTCAATCCGCAATCATCAATCCTCAATTCTCAGTAGTCAGTCATCAATCCTCAATCTTCAATACTCAATCGTCAATCCTCTGTCCTCAATCCTCAACCCTCAATCCTCGTTCCTCAAACCTCAATCCTCAACCCTCACTCCCCATCCGCAATTATCAATTCTCAATCCTGAATCCTCAACCCTTCAATCTTCAATCCTCAATAATCTATCTCCAATCCTAGATCCCCAATCCCCAATCCTCAATCCTTAATCCTCAATCTTCAATCCTCAATCCCTGTCCTCAATCTTCAATCCTCAATGCTCAGTCCGCAATCCTCAATCTTCAATCCTCAATCTTCAATCCTCAATCCTCAGTCTTCAATCCTCACTACTCAACAATCAATACTCAATTCTCAATACTCAGTAGAATATCCTGAATTCTCATGGTTCAATACTCAATCCACAAATTCAATAATCAAATCTCAATCCTCAAACATCAATCCTCAACACTCAATCCTCTACACTCAGTCCTCTCTCTTCAATCCTCCATCCTCAACCATCAATCCTCAAGCGTCAATCCTCAATCCTCAATCCTCAATCCCGAATCCTCAATCCTGAATCCTCAATCTTCAGCCCTCAGTCCTCAACAATCAATTGTCAATCCTCAATCCTCAATAGAATATCCTCAATTCACAGTTTTCAATACTCAATCACCATTCTTCAATCTTCAAATCTCAATCCACAAACATCAATTCCCATCACTCAACCCCCAACACAAAGTCCTCAATATTCAATCCACAATCCTCAATCCTCAATCTTCAATCCTCCATCCTCAATCCTCAATCTTCAATCCTCAATCGTCAATCCTCAATCCTCAAAAGCCAATCTTCAATCTTCAATGCTCAATCTTCAATCCTCAATCCTCAATCTTCAATCCTCAATCCTCAGTCCTCAATCCTCAATCCTCATTCTTCAATCCTCAATACCCAGTCCTCAATCTTCAATCCTAAATCCTCAATCCTCAATTCTCAATCCTCAATCCTCAGTCCTCAGTCCTCAAACCGCAATCCTCAACCCTCAGCCCCCATAGTCAATCCTCAATCCTCAATTCTCAATACTCAATCTTCAATCCTCAATACTGAATCTTCAATACTCAATCCTCAATCCTCAATTCTCAATCCTCAATCCTCAGTCCTCAGTCCTCAAACCGCAATCCTCAACCCTCAGCCCTCATAGTCAATCCTCAATCCTCAATTCTCAATACTCAATCTTCAATCCTCAATACTGAATCTTCAATACTCAATCCTCTATGCTCAATCCTCTATCTTCAATCCTCAATAGTCAATCATCAATCCTCAATCCTCAATCCTCAATCCTCAATCCTCAACCCTCAATCGTCAGTCTTCAAACCTCAATACTCAATCTTCAATCCTCAATCCTCAATCCTCAAGCCTCATACTTCAATCCTCAATACCCAATCCTCAATCTTCAATACTCAATCCTCAATCCTCAATTCTTGATACTCAATCCTCAGTCCTCAGTCCTCAAACCTCAATCCTCAACGCTCAGCTCTCATCCTCAATCCTCAATCCTCAATCGTCAATCCTCAATCCTCAATATTGAATCCTCAATAATCAATCTTCAATCCTCAATCCTCAGTCCTCAAAGCTCAATTCTGAATCCTCAATCCTGAATCCTCAATCTTCAGCCCTCAGTCCTCAACAATCAACTGTCAATCCTCAATCCTCAATATTCAATCCTCAATACTCAACCTTCAATCCTCAATCCGCAATCATCAATCCTCAATTCTCAATAGTCAGTCATCAATCCTCAATCTTCAATACTCAATCGTCAATCCTCTGTCCTCAATCCTCAACCCTCAATCCTCGTTCCTCAAACCTCAATCCTCAACCCTCACTCCCCATCCGCAATTATCAATTCTCAATCCTGAATCCTCAACCCTCTATCTTCAATCCTCAATAATCTATCTCCAATCCTAGATCACCAATCCCCAATCCTCAATCCTTAATCCTCAATCTTCAATCCTCAATCCCTGTCCTCAATCTTCAATCCTCAATGCTCAGTCCTCAATCCTCAATCTTCAAACCTCAATCTTCAATCCTCAATCCTCAATCCCCAGTCCTCAGTCCTCAAACCGCAATCCTCAACCCTCAGCCCTCATAGTCAATCCTCAATCCTCAATTCTCAATACTAAATTTTCAATCCTCAATACTGAATCTTCAATCCTCAATCCTCAATCCTCAATTTTCAATCCTCAATACTCAGTCCTCAATCGTCAATCATCAATCCTCAATCCTCAATCGTCAGTCATCAACCCTCATTCTTCAATACTCAATCGTCAATCCTCTGTACTCAACCCTCAATCCTCAATCCTCGTTCCTCAAACCTCAATCCTCAACCCTCAGTCCCCATCCTCAACTCTCAATTCTCAATCCTGAATCCTCAACCCTCAATCTTCAATCCTCAATAATCAATCTCCAATCCTAGATCCCCAATCCCCAATCCTCAATCCTTAATCCTCAATCTTCAATCCTCAATCCCCAGTCCTAAATCTTCAATCCTCAATGCTCAGTCCTCAATCCTCAATCCTCAGTCCTCAACACTCAGTCCCCAATCCTCAAACCTCAATCCTCAATCTTCAATCCTCAATCCTCAATCCTCAATCGTCAATCCTCAATCCTCAATCCTCAATCTTCAATCCTCAATACACAATCTTCAACCCTCAATCCTCAATCCTCAGACCTCAAACCTCAATTCTGAATCCTCAATCCTGAATCATCAATCTTCAGCCCTCAATCGTCAACAATCAGGTGACAATCCTCAGTTCTCAATAGAATATCCTCAATTCACAGTTTTCAATACACAATACTCAATCTGCAATCTTCAAATCTCTATCCACAAACATCAAATCTCATCACTCAACCCTGAACACACAGTCCTCAACCTTCAATCCTCAATCCTCAATCCTCAATTTTCAATCCTCAATACTCAGTCCTCAATCGTCAATCATCAATCCTCAATCCTCAATCGTCAGTCATCAACCCTCAATCCTCAATACTCAACCATCAATCCTCAATTCTCAATACTCAGTAGAATATACTGAACTCTCAGTTTTCAATACTCAATCCTCAATCTTCAATCTTCAAATCTCCATCCACAAACATCAATTCTCATCACTCAACCCTGAACACACAGTCCTCAACCTTCAATCCTCAATCTTCAATCCTCAATCTTCAATCCTCAATACTCAATCTTCAATCCTCAATCCTCAATTCTCAATCTTCAATCCTCAACACTCAATCCTCAATCCTCAATATTCAATCCTCAATAATCAATCTTCAATCCTCAATCCGCAATCATCAATCCTCAATCCTCAATCCTCAGTCATCAATCTTCAACCTTCAATACTCAATCGTCAATCCACAGTCCTCAATCAGCAACGCTCAATCCTCGTCCCTCAAACCTCAATCCTCAACCCACAGTCCCCATCCTCAATTCTCAATTCTCAACCCTCAATCCTCAACCCTCAATCTTCAATCCTCAATCCCCAGTCCTCAATCTTCAATCCTCAATACTCAGTCATCAATCCTCAATCCTCATTCCTCAATCCTCAATCCTCAATCCTCATTCTTCAATCCTCAATACCCAATCCACAATCATGAATCGTCAATCCTCAATCCTCAATTCTCAATCCTCAATCCTCAATTCTCAATCCTCAACCCTCAGTCCTCAGTCCTCAAACCGCAATCCTCAACCCTCAGCCCTCATAGTCAATCCTCAATCCTCAATTCTCAATACTCAATCTTCAATCCTCAATACTGAATCTTCAATCCTCAATCCTCAATCCTCAATTCTCAATCCTCAATACTCAGTCCTCAATCGTCAATCCTCAATCCTCAATCCTCAATCTTCAATCATCAATATTCAATCTTCAATCCTCAATCCTCAATCCTGAATCCTCAATCCTCAATCCTCATTCTTCAATCCTCAGTACCCAATCCTCAATCCTCAATCCTCAATCCTCAATCCTCAATCCTCAATCCTCAATCCTCAATCTTCAATCCTCAATACTCAATCTTCAATCCTCAATCCTCAATCCTCAATCCTCAATCCTCATTCTTCAATCCTCAATACCCAATCCTCAATCTTGAATCCTCAATCATCAATCCTCAATTCTCGATCCTCAATCCTCAATCCTCAGAAATCAAGCATCAATACTCAACCATCAGTCCTCGTCCTCAATCCACAGCCCTCAATCCTCAAACCTCAATCTTCAATCATCAATATTCAACCTTCAGTCCTCAATCATCAGTCCTCAATCCTCAATCCTCAATCCTCAATCCTCATTCTTCAATCCTCAATACCCAATCCTCAATCTTGAATCCTCAATCCTCAATCCTCAATTCTCAATCCTCAATCCTCAATCCTCAGACCTCAAACATCAATACTCAACCCTCAGTCCTCGTCCTCAATCCACAGCCCTCAATCATCAATCCTCAATCTTCAATCATCAATATTCAATCTTCAGCCCTCAACCCTCAGTCCTCAATCCTCAATCCTCAATCCTCAATGCTCAATCCGCAATACCCAATCCTCAATCCTCAGTCCTCAAACCTCAATCCTGAATCCTCAATCCTGAATTCTCAATCTTCAGACCAAAGTCCTCAACAATGAGTTGTCAATTCTCAATCCTCAATAGAATATCATCAATTCACAGTTTTCAATCCTCAATACTCAATCTGCAATCTTTAGATCTCTATCCACAAACATCAATTCTCATCACTCAACCCTCAGCTCTCAGACCCCAATCCTGAATCTTCAATCCTCAATCCTCAATCCTCAATCCTTAATCCTCAATACTCAATCCTCAATCGTCAATCCTCAATCCCCAATCCTTTACTTTCAATCCTCAATTCTCAATCCTCAATCCACAATCCTCAATATTCAATCCTCAATACTCAATCTTCAATCCTCAATCCGCAATCCTCAATCCTCAATCCTCAATCCTCAATCCTCAATCCTCAATCTTGAATCCTCAATACTCAATCTTCAATCCCCAATACTCAATCTTCAATCCTCAATCCTCAATCCTCGATCCTCAATTCTCAATCCTCAATCCTCAATCCTCAGACCTCAGGCCTCAATTCTGAATCCTCAATCCTGAATTCTCAACCTTCAGCCCTCAGTCCTCAACAATCAGGTGACAATCCTCAATCCTCAATAGAATATCCTCAATTCGCAGTTTTCGATACACAATACTCAATGTGCAATCTTCAAATCTCTATCCACAAACATCAATTCTCATCACTCAACCCTCAACACTCAGTCCTCAATGTTCAATCCTCAATCCTCAATCCTCAATCTTCAATCCTCAATACTCAGACTCAATCCTCAAGCCTCATTCTTCAATCCTCAATACGCAGTCCTCAATCCTCAATCCTCAATCTTCAATCATCAATATTCAACCTTCAGTCCTCAATCATCAGTCCTCAATCCTCAATCCTCAATCCTCAATGTCCAATCCGCAATACCCAATCCTCAATCCTCAATCCTCAATCCTGAATCCTCAATCTTCAGACCTAAGTCCTCAACAATCAGTTGTCAATTCTCAATCCTCAATAGAATATCATCAATTCACAGTTTTCAATACTCAATACTCAATCTGCAATCTTTAAATCTCTATCCACAGTCATCAATTCTCATCACTCAACCCTCAACACTCAGTCCCCAATCCTCAATCTTCAATCCTCAATCCTCAATACTCAATCCTCAATCCTCAATCCTGAATCTTCAATCCTCAATACTCAATCATCAATAATCAATCCTCAATCCTCAATCCTCAACCCTCAATCGTCAGTCATCAAACCTCAATACTCAAACTTCAATCCTCAATCCTCAATCCTCAATCCTCAAGCCTCATCCTTCAATCCTCGATACCCAATCCTCAATCTTCAATACTCAATCCTCAATCCTCAATTCTCAATACTCGATCCTCAGTCCTCAGTCCTCAAACCTCAATCCTCAACGCTCAGCTCTCATCCACAATCCTCAATCCTCAATCCTCAATTCTCAATCCTCAATCCTCAATATTCAATCCTCAATAATCAATCTTCAATCCTCAATCCTCAGTACTCAAACCTCAATTCTCAATCCTCAATCCTGAATCCTCAATCTTCAGCCCTCAGTCCTCAACAATCAGGTGACAATTCTCATTCCTCAATAGAATATCCTCAATTCGCAGTTTTCGATACACAATACTCAATCTGCAATCTTCAAATCTCTATCCACAAACATCAATTCTGATCACTCAACCCTCAACACACAGTCCTCAATGTTCAATCCTCAATCCTCAATCCTCAATCTTCAATCCTCAATACTCAATCTTCAATCCTCAATCCTCAATCCTCAATCCTCAATCCTCATTCTTCAATCCTCAATACCCAATCCTCAATCTTCAGTCCTCAATCCTCAATCCCCAATTCTCAATCCTCAATCCTCAATCCTCAGACCTCAAACATCAATCCTCAACCGTCAGTCCTCGTCCTCAATCCTCAACACTCAATCCTAAATCCTCAATCTTCAATCGTCAATACTAAATCTTCAATCCTCACTCTTCAGTCCTCAATCCTCAATCCTCAATCCTCAATGTTCCACACAACCCTCAACCATCAATCCTCAATACTCAACAATCAATACTCAATTCTCAATACTCAGTAGAATATCCTGAATTCTCATGGTTCAATACTCAATCCACAAATTCAATAATCAAATCTCAATCCTCAAACATCAATCCTCAACACTCAATCCTCTACACTCAGTCCTCTCTCTTCAATCCTCCATCCTCAACCATCAATCCTCAAGCGTCAATCCTCAATCCTCAATCCTCAACCCTCAATCCTCAGTCCTCAAACCTCAATCCCGAATCCTCAATCCTGAATCCTCAATCTTCAGCCCTCAGTCCTCAACAATCAATTGTCAATCCTCAATCCTCAATAGAATATCCTCAATTCACAGTTTTCAATACTCAATCCCCATTCTTCAATCTTCAAATCTCAATCCACAAACATCAATTCCCATCACTCAACCCTCAACACAAAGTCCTCAATATTCAATCCACAATCCTCAATCCTCAATCTTCAATCCTCAATCCTCAATCCTCAATCTTCAATCCTCAATCCTCAATCCTCAATCCTCAATAGCCAATCTTCAATCTTCAATGCTCAATCTTCAATCCTCAATCCTCAATCTTCAATCCTCAATCCTCAGTCCTCAATCCTCAATCCTCATTCTTCAATCCTCAATACCCAGTCCTCAATCTTCAATCCTAAATCCTCAATCCTCAATTCTCAATCCTCAATCCTCAGTCCTCAGTCCTCAAACCGCAATCCTCAACCCTCAGCCCTCATAGTCAATCCTCAATCCTCAATTCTCAATACTCAATCTTCAATCCTCAATACTGAATCTTCAATACTCAATCCTCAATCCTCAATTCTCAATCCTCAATCCTCAGTCCTCAGTCCTCAAACCGCAATCCTCAACCCTCAGCCCTCATAGTCAATCCTCAATCCTCAATTCTCAATACTCAATCTTCAATCCTCAATACTCAATCCTCAATCCTCAATTCTTGATACTCAATCCTCAGTCCTCAGTCCTCAAACCTCAATCCTCAACGCTCAGCTCTCATCCTCAATCCTCAATCCTCAATCGTCAATCCTCAATCCTCAATATTGAATCCTCAATAATCAATCTTCAATCCTCAATCCTCAGTCCTCAAACCTCAATTCTGAATCCTCAATCCTGAATCCTCAATCTTCAGCCCTCAGTCCTCAACAATCAATTGTCAATCCTCAATCCTCAATATTCAATCCTCAATACTCAACCTTCAATCCTCAATCCGCAATCATCAATCCTCAATTCTCAGTAGTCAGTCATCAATCCTCAATCTTCAATACTCAATCGTCAATCCTCTGTCCTCAATCCTCAACCCTCAATCCTCGTTCCTCAAACCTCAATCCTCAACCCTCACTCCCCATCCGCAATTATCAATTCTCAATCCTGAATCCTCAACCCTTCAATCTTCAATCCTCAATAATCTATCTCCAATCCTAGATCCCCAATCCCCAATCCTCAATCCTTAATCCTCAATCTTCAATCCTCAATCCCTGTCCTCAATCTTCAATCCTCAATGCTCAGTCCTCAATCCTCAATCTTCAATCCTCAATCTTCAATCCTCAATCCTCAGTCTTCAATCCTCACTACTCAACAATCAATACTCAATTCTCAATACTCAGTAGAATATCCTGAATTCTCATGGTTCAATACTCAATCCACAAATTCAATAATCAAATCTCAATCCTCAAACATCAATCCTCAACACTCAATCCTCTACACTCAGTCCTCTCTCTTCAATCCTCCATCCTCAACCATCAATCCTCAAGCGTCAATCCTCAATCCTCAATCCTCAATCCCGAATCCTCAATCCTGAATCCTCAATCTTCAGCCCTCAGTCCTCAACAATCAATTGTCAATCCTCAATCCTCAATAGAATATCCTCAATTCACAGTTTTCAATACTCAATCACCATTCTTCAATCTTCAAATCTCAATCCACAAACATCAATTCCCATCACTCAACCCCCAACACAAAGTCCTCAATATTCAATCCACAATCCTCAATCCTCAATCTTCAATCCTCCATCCTCAATCCTCAATCTTCAATCCTCAATCGTCAATCCTCAATCCTCAAAAGCCAATCTTCAATCTTCAATGCTCAATCTTCAATCCTCAATCCTCAATCTTCAATCCTCAATCCTCAGTCCTCAATCCTCAATCCTCATTCTTCAATCCTCAATACCCAGTCCTCAATCTTCAATCCTAAATCCTCAATCCTCAATTCTCAATCCTCAATCCTCAGTCCTCAGTCCTCAAACCGCAATCCTCAACCCTCAGCCCCCATAGTCAATCCTCAATCCTCAATTCTCAATACTCAATCTTCAATCCTCAATACTGAATCTTCAATACTCAATCCTCAATCCTCAATTCTCAATCCTCAATCCTCAGTCCTCAGTCCTCAAACCGCAATCCTCAACCCTCAGCCCTCATAGTCAATCCTCAATCCTCAATTCTCAATACTCAATCTTCAATCCTCAATACTGAATCTTCAATACTCAATCCTCTATGCTCAATCCTCTATCTTCAATCCTCAATAGTCAATCATCAATCCTCAATCCTCAATCCTCAATCCTCAATCCTCAACCCTCAATCGTCAGTCTTCAAACCTCAATACTCAATCTTCAATCCTCAATCCTCAATCCTCAATCCTCAAGCCTCATACTTCAATCCTCAATACCCAATCCTCAATCTTCAATACTCAATCCTCAATCCTCAATTCTTGATACTCAATCCTCAGTCCTCAGTCCTCAAACCTCAATCCTCAACGCTCAGCTCTCATCCTCAATCCTCAATCCTCAATCGTCAATCCTCAATCCTCAATATTGAATCCTCAATAATCAATCTTCAATCCTCAATCCTCAGTCCTCAAAGCTCAATTCTGAATCCTCAATCCTGAATCCTCAATCTTCAGCCCTCAGTCCTCAACAATCAACTGTCAATCCTCAATCCTCAATATTCAATCCTCAATACTCAACCTTCAATCCTCAATCCGCAATCATCAATCCTCAATTCTCAATAGTCAGTCATCAATCCTCAATCTTCAATACTCAATCGTCAATCCTCTGTCCTCAATCCTCAACCCTCAATCCTCGTTCCTCAAACCTCAATCCTCAACCCTCACTCCCCATCCGCAATTATCAATTCTCAATCCTGAATCCTCAACCCTCTATCTTCAATCCTCAATAATCTATCTCCAATCCTAGATCACCAATCCCCAATCCTCAATCCTTAATCCTCAATCTTCAATCCTCAATCCCTGTCCTCAATCTTCAATCCTCAATGCTCAGTCCTCAATCCTCAATCTTCAAACCTCAATCTTCAATCCTCAATCCTCAATCCCCAGTCCTCAGTCCTCAAACCGCAATCCTCAACCCTCAGCCCTCATAGTCAATCCTCAATCCTCAATTCTCAATACTAAATTTTCAATCCTCAATACTGAATCTTCAATCCTCAATCCTCAATCCTCAATTTTCAATCCTCAATACTCAGTCCTCAATCGTCAATCATCAATCCTCAATCCTCAATCGTCAGTCATCAACCCTTATTCTTCAATACTCAATCGTCAATCCTCTGTACTCAACCCTCAATCCTCAATCCTCGTTCCTCAAACCTCAATCCTCAACCCTCAGTCCCCATCCTCAACTCTCAATTCTCAATCCTGAATCCTCAACCCTCAATCTTCAATCCTCAATAATCAATCTCCAATCCTAGATCCCCAATCCCCAATCCTCAATCCTTAATCCTCAATCTTCAATCCTCAATCCCCAGTCCTAAATCTTCAATCCTCAATGCTCAGTCCTCAATCCTCAATCCTCAGTCCTCAACACTCAGTCCCCAATCCTCAAACCTCAATCCTCAATCTTCAATCCTCAATCCTCAATCCTCAATCGTCAATCCTCAATCCTCAATCCTCAATCTTCAATCCTCAATACACAATCTTCAACCCTCAATCCTCAATCCTCAGACCTCAAACCTCAATTCTGAATCCTCAATCCTGAATCATCAATCTTCAGCCCTCAATCGTCAACAATCAGGTGACAATCCTCAGTCCTCAATAGAATATCCTCAATTCACAGTTTTCAATACACAATACTCAATCTGCAATCTTCAAATCTCTATCCACAAACATCAAATCTCATCACTCAACCCTGAACACACAGTCCTCAACCTTCAATCCTCAATCCTCAATCCTCAATTTTCAATCCTCAATACTCAGTCCTCAATCGTCAATCATCAATCCTCAATCCTCAATCGTCAGTCATCAACCCTCAATCCTCAATACTCAACCATCAATCCTCAATTCTCAATACTCAGTAGAATATACTGAACTCTCAGTTTTCAATACTCAATCCTCAATCTTCAATCTTCAAATCTCCATCCACAAACATCAATTCTCATCACTCAACCCTGAACACACAGTCCTCAACCTTCAATCCTCAATCTTCAATCCTCAATCTTCAATCCTCAATACTCAATCTTCAATCCTCAATCCTCAATTCTCAATCTTCAATCCTCAACACTCAATCCTCAATCCTCAATATTCAATCCTCAATAATCAATCTTCAATCCTCAATCCGCAATCATCAATCCTCAATCCTCAATCCTCAGTCATCAATCTTCAACCTTCAATACTCAATCGTCAATCCACAGTCCTCAATCAGCAACGCTCAATCCTCGTCCCTCAAACCTCAATCCTCAACCCACAGTCCCCATCCTCAATTCTCAATTCTCAACCCTCAATCCTCAACCCTCAATCTTCAATCCTCAATCCCCAGTCCTCAATCTTCAATCATCAATACTCAATCTTCAATCCTCTATCCTCAATTCTCAATCCTCAATCCTCAATACTCAATCCCCAGTCCTCAGTCCTCAATCTTCAATACTCAATCCGCCAATCCTCAATATTCAGCACACAACCCTCAACCATCAATCCTCAATACTCAACCATCAATCCTCAATTCTCAATACTCAGTAGAATATCCTGAGTTCTCAGTTTTCAATACTCAATCCTCAATCTTCAATCTTCGAATCTCCATCCACAAACATCAATTCTCATCTCTAAACCCTCAACACACAGTCCTCAATCTTCAATCCTCAATCCTCAATCCTCAATCTTCAATCCTCAATACTCAATCTTCAATCCTCAATCCTCAATTCTCAATCTTCAATCCTCAACCCTCAATCCTCAATCATCAATATTCAATCCTCAATACTCAATCTTCAATCCTCAATCCGCAATCATCAATCCTCAATCCTCAATCCTCAGTGATCAATCCTCAGTCTTCAATACTCAATCGTCAATCCACAGTCCTCAATCCTCAACCCTCAATCCTCGTTCCTCAAACCTCGGTCCTCAACCCTCAGTCCCCATCCTCAATTCTCAATTCTCAACCCTCAATCATCAACCCTCACTCTTCAATCCTCAATCCCCATCCTCAATCTTCAATCCTCAATGCTCAATCCTCAATCCTCAATCCTCAGTCCTCAATCATCAATCCTCAATCCTCAGTCCTCAATCTTCAATCATCAATACTCAATCTTCAATCCTCAATCCTCAATTCTCAATCGTCAATACTCAATCCTCAATCGTCAATCCTCAATCCCCAATCGTCAATCTTCAATCCTCAATCCTCAATCCTCAATCCTCAATCCTCAATCTTCAATCCTGAATACTCAATCTTCAATCCTCAATCCTCAATCCTCAATCCTCAATCTTCAATCCTCAATCCTCAATCCTCAATTCTCAATCGTCAATACTCAATCCTCAATCTTCAATCTTCAATCCTCAATCCTCAATTCTCAATCTTCAATCCTCAATCCTCAATCCTCAATCATCAATATTCAATCCTCAATACTCAATCTTCAATCCTCAATCTGCAATCATCAATCCTCAATCCTCAATCCTCAGTGATCTATCGTCAATCTTCAATACTCAATCGTCAATCCACAGTCCTCAATCCTCAACCCTCAATCCTCGTTCCTCAATCCTCGGTCCTCAACCGTCAGTCCCCATCCTCAATTCTCAATTCTCAACCCTCAATCATCAACCCTCAATCTTCAATCCTCAATCCCCATCCTCAATCTTCAATCCTCAATGCTCAATCCTCAATCCTCAATCCTCAGTCCTCAATCATCAATCCTCAATCCTCAGTCCTCAATCTTCAATCATTAATACTCAATCTTCAATCCTCAATCCACAATTCTCAATCGTCAAAACACAATCCTCAATCATCAAGGCTCAATCTTCAATCCTCAATACTCAAACCTCAATCCTCAACCCTCAGTCCCCATCCTCAATTCTCAATTCTCAATCCTGAATTCTCAACCCTCAATCTTCAATCCTCAATAATCAATCTCCAATCCTAGATCCCCAATCCCCAATCCTCAATCCTTAATCCTCAATCTTCAATCCTCAATCCCTGTCCTCAGTCGTCAATCCTCAATGCTCAGTCCTCAATCCTCAATCCTCAGTCCTCAATCCTCAATCCTCAATCCACAAACCTCAATCCTCAACCGTCAGACCTCGTTCTGAATCCCCAACACTCAATCCTCAATCCTCAGTCTTCAATCGTCAACACTAAATCTTCAATCCTCAATCTTCAGTCCTCAATCCTGAATCCTCGATCCTCAATCCTCAATATTCAACACACAACCCTCAACCATCAATCCTCAATACTCAACCATCAATACTCAATTCTCAATACTCAATAGAATATCCTGAATTCTCAGGGTTCAATACACAATCCACAATATTCAATAATCAAATCTCAATCCTCAAACATCAATTCTCAACACTCAATCCTCAACACTCAGTCCTCTCTCTTCAATCCTCCATCCTCAACCATCAATCCTCAAGCGTCAATCCTCAATCCTCAATCCTCAACCCTCAATCCTCAGTCCTCAAACCTCAATCCTCAATCATCAATCCTCAAACCTCAATCCTCAACCATCAATCCTCAATCCTCAATATTCAATCCTCAATCCTCAATTCTTAATACTCAATCCTCATTCCTCAGTCCTCAAACCTCAATCCTCAACGCTCAGCTCTCATCCTCGGTCCTCAATCCTCAATCCTCAATCCTCAATCCTCAATCTTCAATCCTCAATAATCTATCTCCAATCCTAGATCCCCAATCCCCAATCCTCAATCCTTAATCCTCAATCTTCAATCCTCAATCCCTGTCCTCAATCTTCAATCCTCAATGCTCAGTCCTCACTCCTCAATCTTCAATCCTCAATCTTCAGTCCTCAATCCTCAATCTTCAATCCTCAATCCTCAGTCCTCAATCCTCAATCCTCATTCTTCAATCATCAATATTCAATCTTCAATCCTCAATCCTCAATCCTCAATCCTCAATCCTCAATCCTCAACCCTCAATCCTCAATCTTCAATCCTCAATACTCATTCTTCAATCCTCAACCCTCAATCCTCAATCCTTAATCCTCATTCTTCAATCCTCAATACCCAATCCTCAATCTTGAATCCTCAATCCTCAATCCTCAATTCTCGATCCTCAATCCTCAATCCTCAATACTCAATCTTCAATCCTCAAAGCTCAATCCTCAACATTCAATCCTCAATACTCAATCTTCAATCGTCAATCCTCAGTCCTCATCCTCAATCCTCAATCCTAAATCCTCAATCTTCAATCGTCAATACTAAATCTTCAATCCTCACTCTTCAGTCCTCAATCCTCAATCCTCAATCCTCAATATTCCACACAACCCTCAACCATCAATCCTCAATACTCAACCATCAATACTCAAGCGTCAATCCTCAATCCTCAATCCTCAACCCTCAATCCTCAGTCCTCAAACCTCAAACCCGAATCCTCAACCCTGAATCCTCAATCTTCAGCCCTCAGTCCTCAAGAATCAATTGTCAATCCTCAATCCTCAATAGAATATCCTCAATTCACAGTTTTCAATACTCAATCCCCATTCTTCAATCTCCAAATCTCAATCCACAAACATCAATTCCCATCACTCAACCCTCAACACTAAGTCCTCAATATTCAATCCACAATCCTCAATCCTCAATCATCAATCCTCAATCCTCAATCCTCAATCGTCATTACTCAATCCTCAATCGTCAATCCTCAATCCCCAATCCTCAATCTTCAATCCTCAATCCTCAATCCTCAATCCTCAATAGCCAATCTTCAATCCTCAATACTCAATCTTCAATCCTCAATCATCAATCCTCAGTCCTCAATCCTCAATCGTCAATCCTCAATCCTCAATCCTCAATTCTCAATCCTCAATCCTGAATCCTCAGACCTCAAACATCAATACTCAACCATCAGACCTCGTCCTCAATCCACAACCCTCAATCCTCAATCCTCAACCTTCAATCATCAATATTCAATCTTCAATCCTCAATCCTCAATCCTCAATCCTCATTCCTCAATCCTCAATGTTCAATCCTCAATCCTCAATCCTCAATCTTCAATCCTCAACCCTCAATCCTCAATCCTCATTCTTCAATCCTCAACCCTCAATCCTCAATCCTTAATCCTCATTCTTCAATCCTCAATACCCAATCCTCAATCTTGAATCCTCAATCCTCAATCCTCAATTCTCGATCCTCAATCCTCAATCCTCAGAAATCAAACATCAATACTCAACCATCAGCCCTCGTCCTCAATCCACAGCCCTCAATCCTCAATCCTCAATCTTCAATCATCAAAATTCAATCTTCAGTCCTCAATCATCAGTCCTCAATCCTCAATCCTCAATCCTAAATGTTCAATCCGCAATACCCAATCCTCAATCCTCAGTCCTCAAACCTCAATCCTCAATGTTCAATCCTCAATCCTCAATCCTCTATCTTCAATCCTCAATCATCAATCCTCAATCCTCAATCCTCAATCCTCAAACCTCAATCCTCAGTCCTCAAACCACAATCCTGAATCCTCAATCCTGAAACCTCAATCTTCAGCCCTCAGTCCTCAACAATCAGTTGTCAATCCTCAATCCTCAATAGAATATCCTCAGTTCAGAGTTTTCCTTACGCAATACTCACTCTGCAATCTTCAAATCTCTATCCACAAACATCAATTCTCATCACTCAACCCTCAACACTCAGTCCCCAATCCTCAATCTTCAATCCTCAATCCTCAATCCTCGATCCCCAATCCTCAATCTTCAATCCTCAATCCTCAATCCTCAATCCTCATTCTTCAATCCTCAATACCCAATCCTCAATCTTCAATCCTCAATCCTAAATCCTCAATTCTCAATCCTCAATCCTCAGTCCTCAGCCCTAAAACCTCAACCATCAACCCTCAGCCCTCATCCTCAATCCTCAATCCTCATTCCTCAATCCTCAACCTTCAATCCTCAATTCTCAATCTTCAATGCTTAATCCTCTATCCTCAATTCTCAATCCTCAACCCTCTGTCCACAGTCCTCAAACCTCAATCCTCAAACCTCAGCCCTCATCCTCAATCCTCAATCTTCAATCCTCAATCCTCAACCCTCAATCCTCAACACTCAATCCACAGTCCTCAGTCCTCAATCCTCAATCCTCAACCCTCAGCCCTCATCGTCAATCCTCAATCCTCAATGTTCAATCCTCAATACCCAATCCTCGGTCTTCAATCCTCAATCCTCAATCCTCAATGTTCAATCCTCAATCCTCAATCCTCAATCATCAATCCTCAATCCTCAATCCTCAATCCTCAATCCTCAATCCTCAAACCTCAATCCTCAGTCCTCAAACCACAATCCTGAATCCTCAATCCTGAAACCTCAATCCTCAGCCCTCAGTCCTCAACAATTAGATGTCAATCCTCAATCCTCAATAGAATATCCTCAGTTCAGAGTTTTCCATACGCAATACTCAATCTGCAATCTTCAAATCTCTATCCACAAACATCAATTCTCATCACTCAACCCTCAACACTCAGTCCCCAATCCTCAATATTCAATCCTCAATCCTCAATCCTCCATCCCCAATCCTCAATCTTCAATCCTAAATCCTCAATCCTCAATCCTCATTCTTCAATCCTCAATACCCAATCCTCAATCTTCAATCCTCAATCTTAAATCCTCAATTCTCAATCCTCAATCCTCAGTCCTCAGTCCTAAAACCTCAACCATCAACCCTCAGCCCTCATCCTCAATCCTCAATCCACATTCCTCAATCCTCAACCTTCAATCCTCAATTCTCAATCTTCAATACTCAATCCTCAATCCTCAATTCTGAATCCTCAATCCTCAGTCCACAGTCCTCAAACCTCAATCCTCAAACCTCAGCCCTCATCCTCAATCCTCAATCCTCAATCCTCAATCCTCAATCCTCAATCTTCAATCCTCAATCCCCAATCCTTAATCTTCAATCCTCAATCATCAATCCTCAATCCACAATCCTCAATCTTCAATCCCCAATCCTCAATCTTCAATCCTCAATCCTCAATACTCAATCCTCAATCCTCAATCCTCAATCCCCAATCCTTAATCTTCAATCCTCAATACCCAATCTTCAATCCTCGATCCTCAATCCTCAATCCTCAATCCTCAATCCTCAATCCTCAATTCTCAATCCTCAATCCTCAACACTCAGACCTCAAACATCAATACTCAACCCTCAGTCCTCGTCCTCAATCCACAGCCCTCAATCCTCAATCCTCAATCTTCCATCATCAATATTCAATCTTCAGTCCTCAATCCTCAGTCCTCAATCCTCAATCCTCGATCCTCACTGTTCAGTCCGCAATACCCAATCCTCAATCATCAGTCCTCAAACCTCAATCCTGAATCCTCAATCCTGAATCCTCAATCTCCAGACCTAAGTCCTCAACAATCAGTTGTCAATTCTCAATCCTCAATAGAATATCATCAATTCACAGTTTTCAATACTCAATACTCAATCTGCAATCATTAAATCTCTATCCACAAACATCAATTCTCATCTCTCAACCCTCAACACTCAGTCCTCAATCTTCAATCCTCAATCCTCAATCCTCAAAGTTCAATCCTCAATACTCAATTTTCAATCCTCAATCCTCAATTCTCAATCTTCAATCCTCAACCCTCAATCCTCAATCCTCAATATTCAATCCTCAATACTCAATCTTCAATCCTCAATCCGCAATCATCAATCCTCAATCCTCAATCGTCAGTCATCAATCCTCAATCTTCAATACTCAATCGTCAATCCTCTGTACTCAATCCTCAATCCTCAATCCTCGTTCCTCAAACCTCAATCCTCAACCCTCAGTCCCCATCCTGAATTCTCAATTCTCAATTCTGAATCCTCAACCCTCAATCTTCAATCCTCAATCCCCAGTCCTCAGTCCTCAATCTTCAATACTCAATCCGCCAATCCTCAATATTCAGCACACAACCCTCAACCATCAATCCTCAATACTCAACCATCAATCCTCAATTCTCAATACTCAGTAGAATATACTGAGATCTCAGTTTTCAATACTCAATCCTCAATCTTCAATCTTCGAATCTCCATCCACAAACATCAATTCTCATCTCTAAACCCTCAACACACAGTCCTCAATCTTCAATCCTCAATCCTCAATCCTCAATTTTCAATCCTCAATACTCAGTCCTCAATCGTCAATCATCAATCCACAATCCTCAATCGTCAGTCATCAACCCTCAATCCTCAATACTCAACCATCAATCCTCAATTCTCAATACTCAGTAGAATATACTGAACTCTCAGTTTTCAATACTCAATCCTCAATCTTCAATCTTCAAATCTCCATCCACAAACATCAATTCTCATCACTCAACCCTGAACACACAGTCCTCAACCTTCAATCCTCAATCTTCAATCCTCAATCTTCAATCCTCAATACTCAATCTTCAATCCTCAATCCTCAATTCTCAATCTTCAATCCTCAACACTCAATCCTCAATCCTCAATATTCAATCCTCAATAATCAATCTTCAATCCTCAGTCCGCAATTATCAATCCTCAATCCTCAATCCTCAGTCATCAATCCTCAACCTTCAATACTCAATCGTCAATCCACAGTCCTCAATCATCAACACTCAATCCTCGTCCCTCAAACCTCAATCCTCAACCCACAGTCCCCATCCTCAATTCTCAATTCTCAACCCTCAATCCTCAACCCTCAATCTTCAATCCTCAATCCCCAGTCCTCAATCTTCAATCCTCAATGCTCAATCCTCAATCCTCAATCCTCAACCTTCAGTCCTCAATCCTCAATCCTCAATCCTCAATCCTCAATCTTCAATCATCAATACTCAATCTTCAATCCTCAATCCTCAATTCTCATTCGTCCATACTCAATCCTCAATCGTCAATCCTCAATCCCCAATCGTCAATCTTCAATCCTCAATCCTCAATCCTCAATCCTCAATCCTCAATCTTCAATCCTGAATACTCAATCTTCAATCCTCAATCCTCAATCCTCAATCCCCAATCCTCAATCCTCAATCCTCAATCCTCAATATTCAACACACAACCGTCAACCATAAATCCTCAACTACTCAGCCATCAACCCTCAAGACTCAATACTCAATAGAATACCCTGAATTCTCATCGTTCAATACTCAATCCACAAAAATCAATAATCAAATCTCAACCCACAAAAATCAATCCTCTAACCCTCAGTCCTCGGCCTGAATCCTCATCCCTCAATAATCAATCCGCAATCTTCAATCATCAATACTCAATATTCAATCCTCAATCCTCAATTCTCAATCCTCAATCCTCAACCCTCACTCCCCATCCGCAATTATCAATTCTCAATCCTGAATCCTCAACCCTCAATCTTCAATCCTCAATAATCTATCTCCAATCCTAGATCCCCAATCCCCAATCCTCAATCCTTAATCCTCAATCTTCAATCCTCAATCCCTGTCCTCAATCTTCAATCCTCAATGCTCAGTCCTCAATCCTCAATCTTCAATCCTCAATCTTCAATCCTCAATCCTCAGTCTTCAATCCTCAATCCTCAATCCTCAATCCTCAATCCTCAATCCTCATTCCTCAATCCTCAGACCTCAGGCCTCAATTCTGAATCCTCAATCCTGAATTCTCAACCTTCAGCCCTCAGTCCTCAACAATCAGGTGACAATCCTCAATCCTCAATAGAATATCCTCAATTCGCAGTTTTCGATACACAATACTCAATGTGCAATCTTCAAATCTCTATCCACAAACATCAATTCTCATCACTCAACCCTCAACACTCAGTCCTCAATGTTCAATCCTCAATCCTCAATCCTCAATCTTCAATCCTCAATACTCAGACTCAATCCTCAATCCTCAATCCTCAATCCTCAATCCTCATTCTTCAATCCTCAATACCCAATCCTCAACCTTCAGTCCTCAATCCTCAATCCCCAATTCTCAATCCTCAATCCTCAATCCTCAGACCTCAAACATCAATCCTCAACCGTCAGTCCTCGTCCTCAATCCTCAACACTCAATCCTAAATCCTCAATCTTCAATCGTCAATACTAAATCTTCAATCCTCACTCTTCAGTCCTCAATCCTCAATCCTCAATCCTCAATGTTCCACACAACCCTCAACCATCAATCCTCAATACTCAACAATCAATACTCAATTCTCAATACTCAGTAGAATATCCTGAATTCTCATGGTTCAATACTCAATCCACAAATTCAATAATCAAATCTCAATCCTCAAACATCAATCCTCAACACTCAATCCTCTACACTCAGTCCTCTCTCTTCAATCCTCCATCCTCAACCATCAATCCTCAAGCGTCAATCCTCAATCCTCAATCCTCAACCCTCAATCCTCAGTCCTCAAACCTCAATCCCGAATCCTCAATCCTGAATCCTCAATCTTCAGCCCTCAGTCCTCAACAATCAATTGTCAATCCTCAATCCTCAATAGAATATCCTCAATTCACAGTTTTCAATACTCAATCCCCATTCTTCAATCTTCAAATCTCAATCCACAAACATCAATTCCCATCACTCAACCCTCAACACAAAGTCCTCAATATTCAATCCACAATCCTCAATCCTCAATCTTCAATCCTCAATCCTCAATCCTCAATCTTCAATCCTCAATCCTCAATCCTCAATCCTCAATAGCCAATCTTCAATCTTCAATGCTCAATCTTCAATCCTCAATCCTCAATCTTCAATCCTCAATCCTCAGTCCTCAATCCTCAATCCTCATTCTTCAATCCTCAATACCCAGTCCTCAATCTTCAATCCTAAATCCTCAATCCTCAATTCTCAATCCTCAATCCTCAGTCCTCAGTCCTCAAACCGCAATCCTCAACCCTCAGCCCTCATAGTCAATCCTCAATCCTCAATTCTCAATACTCAATCTTCAATCCTCAATACTGAATCTTCAATACTCAATCCTCAATCCTCAATTCTCAATCCTCAATCCTCAGTCCTCAGTCCTCAAACCGCAATCCTCAACCCTCAGCCCTCATAGTCAATCCTCAATCCTCAATTCTCAATACTCAATCTTCAATCCTCAATACTCAATCCTCAATCCTCAATTCTTGATACTCAATCCTCAGTCCTCAGTCCTCAAACCTCAATCCTCAACGCTCAGCTCTCATCCTCAATCCTCAATCCTCAATCGTCAATCCTCAATCCTCAATATTGAATCCTCAATAATCAATCTTCAATCCTCAATCCTCAGTCCTCAAAGCTCAATTCTGAATCCTCAATCCTGAATCCTCAATCTTCAGCCCTCAGTCCTCAACAATCAACTGTCAATCCTCAATCCTCAATATTCAATCCTCAATACTCAACCTTCAATCCTCAATCCGCAATCATCAATCCTCAATTCTCAATAGTCAGTCATCAATCCTCAATCTTCAATACTCAATCGTCAATCCTCTGTCCTCAATCCTCAACCCTCAATCCTCGTTCCTCAAACCTCAATCCTCAACCCTCACTCCCCATCCGCAATTATCAATTCTCAATCCTGAATCCTCAACCCTCTATCTTCAATCCTCAATAATCTATCTCCAATCCTAGATCACCAATCCCCAATCCTCAATCCTTAATCCTCAATCTTCAATCCTCAATCCCTGTCCTCAATCTTCAATCCTCAATGCTCAGTCCTCAATCCTCAATCTTCAAACCTCAATCTTCAATCCTCAATCCTCAATCCCCAGTCCTCAGTCCTCAAACCGCAATCCTCAACCCTCAGCCCTCATAGTCAATCCTCAATCCTCAATTCTCAATACTAAATTTTCAATCCTCAATACTGAATCTTCAATCCTCAATCCTCAATCCTCAATTTTCAATCCTCAATACTCAGTCCTCAATCGTCAATCATCAATCCTCAATCCTCAATCGTCAGTCATCAACCCTCATTCTTCAATACTCAATCGTCAATCCTCTGTACTCAACCCTCAATCCTCAATCCTCGTTCCTCAAACCTCAATCCTCAACCCTCAGTCCCCATCCTCAACTCTCAATTCTCAATCCTGAATCCTCAACCCTCAATCTTCAATCCTCAATAATCAATCTCCAATCCTAGATCCCCAATCCCCAATCCTCAATCCTTAATCCTCAATCTTCAATCCTCAATCCCCAGTCCTAAATCTTCAATCCTCAATGCTCAGTCCTCAATCCTCAATCCTCAGTCCTCAACACTCAGTCCCCAATCCTCAAACCTCAATCCTCAATCTTCAATCCTCAATCCTCAATCCTCAATCGTCAATCCTCAATCCTCAATCCTCAATCTTCAATCCTCAATACACAATCTTCAACCCTCAATCCTCAATCCTCAGACCTCAAACCTCAATTCTGAATCCTCAATCCTGAATCATCAATCTTCAGCCCTCAATCGTCAACAATCAGGTGACAATCCTCAGTCCTCAATAGAATATCCTCAATTCACAGTTTTCAATACACAATACTCAATCTGCAATCTTCAAATCTCTATCCACAAACATCAAATCTCATCACTCAACCCTGAACACACAGTCCTCAACCTTCAATCCTCAATCCTCAATCCTCAATTTTCAATCCTCAATACTCAGTCCTCAATCGTCAATCATCAATCCTCAATCCTCAATCGTCAGTCATCAACCCTCAATCCTCAATACTCAACCATCAATCCTCAATTCTCAATACTCAGTAGAATATACTGAACTCTCAGTTTTCAATACTCAATCCTCAATCTTCAATCTTCAAATCTCCATCCACAAACATCAATTCTCATCACTCAACCCTGAACACACAGTCCTCAACCTTCAATCCTCAATCTTCAATCCTCAATCTTCAATCCTCAATACTCAATCTTCAATCCTCAATCCTCAATTCTCAATCTTCAATCCTCAACACTCAATCCTCAATCCTCAATATTCAATCCTCAATAATCAATCTTCAATCCTCAATCCGCAATCATCAATCCTCAATCCTCAATCCTCAGTCATCAATCTTCAACCTTCAATACTCAATCGTCAATCCACAGTCCTCAATCAGCAACGCTCAATCCTCGTCCCTCAAACCTCAATCCTCAACCCACAGTCCCCATCCTCAATTCTCAATTCTCAACCCTCAATCCTCAACCCTCAATCTTCAATCCTCAATCCCCAGTCCTCAATCTTCAATCCTCAATACTCAGTCATCAATCCTCAATCCTCAATTCTCAATCCTCAATCCTTAATCCTCAATCTTCAATCCTCAATCCCCAGTCCTCAATCTTCAATACCCAATGCCCAATCCTCAATCCTCAATCCTCAGTCCTCAATCCTCTAACCCTCAGTCCTCGGCCTGAATCCTCATCCCTCAATAATCAATCAGCAATCTTCAATCATCAATACTCAATCTTCAATCCTCTATCCTCAATTCTCAATCCTCAATCCTCAATACTCAATCCCCAGTCCTCAGTCCTCAATCTTCAATACTCAATCCGCCAATCCTCAATATTCAGCACACAACCCTCAACCATCAATCCTCAATACTCAACCATCAATCCTCAATTCTCAATACTCAGTAGAATATCCTGAGTTCTCAGTTTTCAATACTCAATCCTCAATCTTCAATCTTCGAATCTCCATCCACAAACATCAATTCTCATCTCTAAACCCTCAACACACAGTCCTCAATCTTCAATCCTCAATCCTCAATCCTCAATCTTCAATCCTCAATACTCAATCTTCAATCCTCAATCCTCAATTCTCAATCTTCAATCCTCAACCCTCAATCCTCAATCATCAATATTCAATCCTCAATACTCAATCTTCAATCCTCAATCCGCAATCATCAATCCTCAATCCTCAATCCTCAGTGATCAATCCTCAGTCTTCAATACTCAATCGTCAATCCACAGTCCTCAATCCTCAACCCTCAATCCTCGTTCCTCAAACCTCGGTCCTCAACCCTCAGTCCCCATCCTCAATTCTCAATTCTCAACCCTCAATCATCAACCCTCACTCTTCAATCCTCAATCCCCATCCTCAATCTTCAATCCTCAATGCTCAATCCTCAATCCTCAATCCTCAGTCCTCAATCATCAATCCTCAATCCTCAGTCCTCAATCTTCAATCGTCAATACTCAATCTTCAATCCTCAATCCTCAATTCTCAATCGTCAATACTCAATCCTCAATCGTCAATCCTCAATCCCCAATCGTCAATCTTCAATCCTCAATCCTCAATCCTCAATCCTCAATCCTCAATCTTCAATCCTGAATACTCAATCTTCAATCCTCAATCCTCAATCCTCAATCCTCAATCTTCAATCCTCAATCCTCAATCCTCAATTCTCAATCGTCAATACTCAATCCTCAATCTTCAATCTTCAATCCTCAATCCTCAATTCTCAATCTTCAATCCTCAATCCTCAATCCTCAATCATCAATATTCAATCCTCAATACTCAATCTTCAATCCTCAATCTGCAATCATCAATCCTCAATCCTCAATCCTCAGTGATCTATCGTCAATCTTCAATACTCAATCGTCAATCCACAGTCCTCAATCCTCAACCCTCAATCCTCGTTCCTCAATCCTCGGTCCTCAACCGTCAGTCCCCATCCTCAATTCTCAATTCTCAACCCTCAATCATCAACCCTCAATCTTCAATCCTCAATCCCCATCCTCAATTTTCAATCCTCAATGCTCAATCCTCAATCCTCAATCCTCAGTCCTCAATCATCAATCCTCAATCCACAGTCCTCAATCTTCAATCATTAATACTCAATCTTCAATCCTCAATCCACAATTCTCAATCGTCAATACACAATCCTCAATCTTCAAGGCTCAATCTTCAATCCTCAATACTCAAACCTCAATCCTCAACCCTCAGTCCCCATCCTCAATTCTCAATTCTCAATCCTGAATTCTCAACCCTCAATCTTCAATCCTCAATAATCAATCTCCAATCCTAGATCCCCAATCCCCAATCCTCAATCCTTAATCCTCAATCTTCAATCCTCAATCCCTGTCCTCAGTCGTCAATCCTCAATGCTCAGTCCTCAATCCTCAATCCTCAGTCCTCAATCCTCAATCCTCAATCCACAAACCTCAATCCTCAACCGTCAGACCTCGTTCTGAATCCCCAACACTCAATCCTCAATCCTCAGTCTTCAATCGTCAACACTAAATCTTCAATCCTCAATCTTCAGTCCTCAATCCTGAATCCTCGATCCTCAATCCTCAATATTCAACACACAACCCTCAACCATCAATCCTCAATACTCAACCATCAATACTCAATTCTCAATACTCAATAGAATATCCTGAATTCTCAGGGTTCAATACACAATCCACAATATTCAATAATCAAATCTCAATCCTCAAACATCAATTCTCAACACTCAATCCTCAACACTCAGTCCTCTCTCTTCAATCCTCCATCCTCAACCATCAATCCTCAAGCGTCAATCCTCAATCCTCAATCCTCAACCCTCAATCCTCAGTCCTCAAACCTCAATCCTCAATCATCAATCCTCAAACCTCAATCCTCAACCATCAATCCTCAATCCTCAATATTCAATCCTCAATCCTCAATTCTTAATACTCAATCCTCATTCCTCAGTCCTCAAACCTCAATCCTCAACGCTCAGCTCTCATCCTCGGTCCTCAATCCTCAATCCTCAATCCTCAATCCTCAATCTTCAATCCTCAATAATCTATCTCCAATCCTAGATCCCCAATCCCCAATCCTCAATCCTTAATCCTCAATCTTCAATCCTCAATCCCTGTCCTCAATCTTCAATCCTCAATGCTCAGTCCTCACTCCTCAATCTTCAATGCTCAGTCCTCACTCCTCAATCTTCAATCCTCAATCTTCAGTCCTCAATCCTCAATCTTCAATCCTCAATCCTCAGTCCTCAATCCTCAATCCTCATTCTTCAATCATCAATATTCAATCTTCAATCCTCAATCCTCAATCCTCAATCCTCAATCCTCAATCCTCAACCCTCAATCCTCAATCTTCAATCCTCAATACTCATTCTTCAATCCTCAACCCTCAATCCTCAATCCTTAATCCTCATTCTTCAATCCTCAATACCCAATCCTCAATCTTGAATCCTCAATCCTCAATCCTCAATTCTCGATCCTCAATCCTCAATCCTCAATACTCAATCTTCAATCCTCAAAGCTCAATCCTCAACATTCAATCCTCAATACTCAATCTTCAATCGTCAATCCTCAGTCCTCATCCTCAATCCTCAATCCTAAATCCTCAATCTTCAATCGTCAATACTAAATCTTCAATCCTCACTCTTCAGTCCTCAATCCTCAATCCTCAATCCTCAATATTCCACACAACCCTCAACCATCAATCCTCAATACTCAACCATCAATACTCAAGCGTCAATCCTCAATCCTCAATCCTCAACCCTCAATCCTCAGTCCTCAAACCTCAAACCCGAATCCTCAACCCTGAATCCTCAATCTTCAGCCCTCAGTCCTCAACAATCAATTGTCAATCCTCAATCCTCAATAGAATATCCTCAATTCACAGTTTTCAATACTCAATCCCCATTCTTCAATCTCCAAATCTCAATCCACAAACATCAATTCCCATCACTCAACCCTCAACACTAAGTCCTCAATATTCAATCCACAATCCTCAATCCTCAATCATCAATCCTCAATCCTCAATCCTCAATCGTCATTACTCAATCCTCAATCGTCAATCCTCAATCCCCAATCCTCAATCTTCAATCCTCAATCCTCAATCCTCAATCCTCAATAGCCAATCTTCAATCCTCAATACTCAATCTTCAATCCTCAATCATCAATCCTCAGTCCTCAATCCTCAATCGTCAATCCTCAATCCTCAATCCTCAATTCTCAATCCTCAATCCTGAATCCTCAGACCTCAAACATCAATACTCAACCATCAGACCTCGTCCTCAATCCACAACCCTCAATCCTCAATCCTCAACCTTCAATCATCAATATTCAATCTTCAATCCTCAATCCTCAATCCTCAATCCTCATTCCTCAATCCTCAATGTTCAATCCTCAATCCTCAATCCTCAATCTTCAATCCTCAACCCTCAATCCTCAATCCTCATTCTTCAATCCTCAACCCTCAATCCTCAATCCTTAATCCTCATTCTTCAATCCTCAATACCCAATCCTCAATCTTGAATCCTCAATCCTCAATCCTCAATTCTCGATCCTCAATCCTCAATCCTCAGAAATCAAACATCAATACTCAACCATCAGCCCTCGTCCTCAATCCACAGCCCTCAATCCTCAATCCTCAATCTTCAATCATCAAAATTCAATCTTCAGTCCTCAATCATCAGTCCTCAATCCTCAATCCTCAATCCTAAATGTGCAATCCGCAATACCCAATCCTCAATCCTCAGTCCTCAAACCTCAATCCTCAATGTTCAATCCTCAATCCTCAATCCTCTATCTTCAATCCTCAATCATCAATCCTCAATCCTCAATCCTCAATCCTCAAACCTCAATCCTCAGTCCTCAAACCACAATCCTGAATCCTCAATCCTGAAACCTCAATCTTCAGCCCTCAGTCCTCAACAATCAGTTGTCAATCCTCAATCCTCAATAGAATATCCTCAGTTCAGAGTTTTCCTTACGCAATACTCACTCTGCAATCTTCAAATCTCTATCCACAAACATCAATTCTCATCACTCAACCCTCAACACTCAGTCCCCAATCCTCAATCTTCAATCCTCAATCCTCAATCCTCGATCCCCAATCCTCAATCTTCAATCCTCAATCCTCAATCCTCAATCCTCATTCTTCAATCCTCAATACCCAATCCTCAATCTTCAATCCTCAATCCTAAATCCTCAATTCTCAATCCTCAATCCTCAGTCCTCAGCCCTAAAACCTCAACCATCAACCCTCAGCCCTCATCCTCAATCCTCAATCCTCATTCCTCAATCCTCAACCTTCAATCCTCAATTCTCAATCTTCAATGCTTAATCCTCTATCCTCAATTCTCAATCCTCAACCCTCTGTCCACAGTCATCAAACCTCAATCCTCAAACCTCAGCCCTCATCCTCAATCCTCAATCTTCAATCCTCAATCCTCAACCCTCAATCCTCAACACTCAATCCACAGTCCTCAGTCCTCAATCCTCAATCCTCAACCCTCAGCCCTCATCGTCAATCCTCAATCCTCAATGTTCAATCCTCAATACCCAATCCTCGGTCTTCAATCCTCAATCCTCAATCCTCAATGTTCAATCCTCAATCCTCAATCCTCAATCATCAATCCTCAATCCTCAATCCTCAATCCTCAATCCTCAATCCTCAAACCTCAATCCTCAGTCCTCAAACCACAATCCTGAATCCTCAATCCTGAAACCTCAATCTTCAGCCCTCAGTCCTCAACAATTAGATGTCAATCCTCAATCCTCAATAGAATATCCTCAGTTCAGAGTTTTCCATACGCAATACTCAATCTGCAATCTTCAAATCTCTATCCACAAACATCAATTCTCATCACTCAACCCTCAACACTCAGTCCCCAATCCTCAATATTCAATCCTCAATCCTCAATCCTCCATCCCCAATCCTCAATCTTCAATCCTAAATCCTCAATCCTCAATCCTCATTCTTCAATCCTCAATTCCCAATCCTCAATCTTCAATCCTCAATCTTAAATCCTCAATTCTCAATCCTCAATCCTCAGTCCTCAGTCCTAAAACCTCAACCATCAACCCTCAGCCCTCATCCTCAATCCTCAATCCACATTCCTCAATCCTCAACCTTCAATCCTCAATTCTCAATCTTCAATACTCAATCCTCAATCCTCAATTCTGAATCCTCAATCCTCAGTCCACAGTCCTCAAACCTCAATCCTCAAACCTCAGCCCTCATCCTCAATCCTCAATCCTCAATCCTCAATCCTCAATCCTCAATCTTCAATCCTCAATCCCCAATCCTTAATCTTCAATCCTCAATCATCAATCCTCAATCCACAATCCTCAATCTTCAATCCCCAATCCTCAATCTTCAATCCTCAATCCTCAATACTCAATCCTCAATCCTCAATCCTCAATCCCCAATCCTTAATCTTCAATCCTCAATACCCAATCTTCAATCCTCGATCCTCAATCCTCAATCCTCAATCCTCAATCCTCAATCCTCAATTCTCAATCCTCAATCCTCAACACTCAGACCTCAAACATCAATACTCAACCCTCAGTCCTCGTCCTCAATCCACAGCCCTCAATCCTCAATCCTCAATCTTCCATCATCAATATTCAATCTTCAGTCCTCAATCCTCAGTCCTCAATCCTCAATCCTCGATCCTCACTGTTCAGTCCGCAATACCCAATCCTCAATCATCAGTCCTCAAACCTCAATCCTGAATCCTCAATCCTGAATCCTCAATCTCCAGACCTAAGTCCTCAACAATCAGTTGTCAATTCTCAATCCACAATAGAATATCATCAATTCACAGTTTTCAATACTCAATACTCAATCTGCAATCATTAAATCTCTATCCACAAACATCAATTCTCATCTCTCAACCCTCAACACTCAGTCCTCAATCTTCAATCCTCAATCCTCAATCCTCAAAGTTCAATCCTCAATACTCAATTTTCAATCCTCAATCCTCAATTCTCAATCTTCAATCCTCAACCCTCAATCCTCAATCCTCAATATTCAATCCTCAATACTCAATCTTCAATCCTCAATCCGCAATCATCAATCCTCAATCCTCAATCGTCAGTCATCAATCCTCAATCTTCAATACTCAATCGTCAATCCTCTGTACTCAATCCTCAATCCTCAATCCTCGTTCCTCAAACCTCAATCCTCAACCCTCAGTCCCCATCCTGAATTCTCAATTCTCAATTCTGAATCCTCAACCCTCAATCTTCAATCCTCAATCCCCAGTCCTCAGTCCTCAATCTTCAATACTCAATCCGCCAATCCTCAATATTCAGCACACAACCCTCAACCATCAATCCTCAATACTCAACCATCAATCCTCAATTCTCAATACTCAGTAGAATATACTGAGATCTCAGTTTTCAATACTCAATCCTCAATCTTCAATCTTCGAATCTCCATCCACAAACATCAATTCTCATCTCTAAACCCTCAACACACAGTCCTCAATCTTCAATCCTCAATCCTCAATCCTCAATTTTCAATCCTCAATACTCAGTCCTCAATCGTCAATCATCAATCCACAATCCTCAATCGTCAGTCATCAACCCTCAATCCTCAATACTCAACCATCAATCCTCAATTCTCAATACTCAGTAGAATATACTGAACTCTCAGTTTTCAATACTCAATCCTCAATCTTCAATCTTCAATTCTCATTCGTCCATACTCAATCCTCAATCGTCAATCCTCAATCCCCAATCGTCAATCTTCAATCCTCAATCCTCAATCCTCAATCCTCAATCCTCAATCTTCAATCCTGAATACTCAATCTTCAATCCTCAATCCTCAATCCTCAATCCCCAATCCTCAATCCTCAATCCTCAATCCTCAATATTCAACACACAACCGTCAACCATAAATCCTCAACTACTCAGCCATCAACCCTCAAGACTCAATACTCAATAGAATACCCTGAATTCTCATCGTTCAATACTCAATCCACAAAAATCAATAATCAAATCTCAACCCACAAAAATCAATCCTCTAACCCTCAGTCCTCGGCCTGAATCCTCATCCCTCAATAATCAATCCGCAATCTTCAATCATCAATACTCAATATTCAATCCTCAATCCTCAATTCTCAATCCTCAATCCTCAACCCTCACTCCCCATCCGCAATTATCAATTCTCAATCCTGAATCCTCAACCCTCAATTTTCAATCCTCAATAATCTATCTCCAATCCTAGATCCCCAATCCCCAATCCTCAATCCTTGATCCTCAATCTTCAATCCTCAATCCCTGTCCTCAGTCGTCAATCCTCAATGCTCAGTCCTCAATCCTCAATCCTCAGTCCTCAATCCTCAATCCTCAATCCACAAACCTCAATCCTCAACCGTCAGACCTCGTTCTGAATCCCCAACACTCAATCCTCAATCCTCAGTCTTCAATCGTCAACACTAAATCTTCAATCCTCAATCTTCAGTCCTCAATCCTGAATCCTCGATCCTCAATCCTCAATATTCAACACACAACCCTCAACCATCAATCCTCAATACTCAACCATCAATACTCAATTCTCAATACTCAATAGAATATCCTGAATTCTCAGGGTTCAATACACAATCCACAATATTCAATAATCAAATCTCAATCCTCAAACATCAATTCTCAACACTCAATCCTCAACACTCAGTCCTCTCTCTTCAATCCTCCATCCTCAACCATCAATCCTCAAGCGTCAATCCTCAATCCTCAATCCTCAACCCTCAATCCTCAGTCCTCAAACCTCAATCCTCAATCATCAATCCTCAAACCTCAATCCTCAACCATCAATCCTCAATCCTCAATATTCAATCCTCAATCCTCAATTCTTAATACTCAATCCTCATTCCTCAGTCCTCAAACCTCAATCCTCAACGCTCAGCTCTCATCCTCGGTCCTCAATCCTCAATCCTCAATCCTCAATCCTCAATCTTCAATCCTCAATAATCTATCTCCAATCCTAGATCCCCAATCCCCAATCCTCAATCCTTAATCCTCAATCTTCAATCCTCAATCCCTGTCCTCAATCTTCAATCCTCAATGCTCAGTCCTCACTCCTCAATCTTCAATGCTCAGTCCTCACTCCTCAATCTTCAATCCTCAATCTTCAGTCCTCAACCCTCAATCTTCAATCCTCAATCCTCAGTCCTCAATCCTCAATCCTCATTCTTCAATCATCAATATTCAATCTTCAATCCTCAATCCTCAATCCTCAATCCTCAATCCTCAATCCTCAACCCTCAATCCTCAATCTTCAATCCTCAATACTCATTCTTCAATCCTCAACCCTCAATCCTCAATCCTTAATCCTCATTCTTCAATCCTCAATACCCAATCCTCAATCTTGAATCCTCAATCCTCAATCCTCAATTCTCGATCCTCAATCCTCAATCCTCAATACTCAATCTTCAATCCTCAATCCTCAATCCTCAACCCTCAATCCTCAGTCCTCAAACCTCAAACCCGAATCCTCAACCCTGAATCCTCAATCTTCAGCCCTCAGTCCTCAACAATCAATTGTCAATCCTCAATCCTCAATAGAATATCCTCAATTCACAGTTTTCAATACTCAATCCCCATTCTTCAATCTCCAAATCTCAATCCACAAACATCAATTCCCATCACTCAACCCTCAACACTAAGTCCTCAATATTCAATCCACAATCCTCAATCCTCAATCATCAATCCTCAATCCTCAATCCTCAATCGTCATTACTCAATCCTCAATCGTCAATCCTCAATCCCCAATCCTCAATCTTCAATCCTCAATCCTCAATCCTCAATCCTCAATAGCCAATCTTCAATCCTCAATACTCAATCTTCAATCCTCAATCATCAATCCTCAGTCCTCAATCCTCAATCGTCAATCCTCAATCCTCAATCCTCAATTCTCAATCCTCAATCCTGAATCCTCAGACCTCAAACATCAATACTCAACCATCAGACCTCGTCCTCAATCCACAACCCTCAATCCTCAATCCTCAACCTTCAATCATCAATATTCAATCTTCAATCCTCAATCCTCAATCCTCAATCCTCATTCCTCAATCCTCAATGTTCAATCCTCAATCCTCAATCCTCAATCTTCAATCCTCAACCCTCAATCCTCAATCCTCATTCTTCAATCCTCAACCCTCAATCCTCAATCCTTAATCCTCATTCTTCAATCCTCAATACCCAATCCTCAATCTTGAATCCTCAATCCTCAATCCTCAATTCTCGATCCTCAATCCTCAATCCTCAGAAATCAAACATCAATACTCAACCATCAGCCCTCGTCCTCAATCCACAGCCCTCAATCCTCAATCCTCAATCTTCAATCATCAAAATTCAATCTTCAGTCCTCAATCATCAGTCCTCAATCCTCAATCCTCAATCCTAAATGTGCAATCCGCAATACCCAATCCTCAATCCTCAGTCCTCAAACCTCAATCCTCAATGTTCAATCCTCAATCCTCAATCCTCTATCTTCAATCCTCAATCATCAATCCTCAATCCTCAATCCTCAATCCTCAAACCTCAATCCTCAGTCCTCAAACCACAATCCTGAATCCTCAATCCTGAAACCTCAATCTTCAGCCCTCAGTCCTCAACAATCAGTTGTCAATCCTCAATCCTCAATAGAATATCCTCAGTTCAGAGTTTTCCTTACGCAATACTCACTCTGCAATCTTCAAATCTCTATCCACAAACATCAATTCTCATCACTCAACCCTCAACACTCAGTCCCCAATCCTCAATCTTCAATCCTCAATCCTCAATCCTCGATCCCCAATCCTCAATCTTCAATCCTCAATCCTCAATCTTCAATCCTCATTCTTCAATCCTCAATACCCAATCCTCAATCTTCAATCCTCAATCCTAAATCCTCAATTCTCAATCCTCAATCCTCAGTCCTCAGCCCTAAAACCTCAACCATCAACCCTCAGCCCTCATCCTCAATCCTCAATCCTCATTCCTCAATCCTCAACCTTCAATCCTCAATTCTCAATCTTCAATGCTTAATCCTCTATCCTCAATTCTCAATCCTCAACCCTCTGTCCACAGTCCTCAAACCTCAATCCTCAAACCTCAGCCCTCATCCTCAATCCTCAATCTTCAATCCTCAATCCTCAACCCTCAATCCTCAACACTCAATCCACAGTCCTCAGTCCTCAATCCTCAATCCTCAACCCTCAGCCCTCATCGTCAATCCTCAATCCTCAATGTTCAATCCTCAATACCCAATCCTCGGTCTTCAATCCTCAATCCTCAATCCTCAATGTTCAATCCTCAATCCTCAATCCTCAATCATCAATCCTCAATCCTCAATCCTCAATCCTCAATCCTCAATCCTCAAACCTCAATCCTCAGTCCTCAAACCACAATCCTGAATCCTCAATCCTGAAACCTCAATCTTCAGCCCTCAGTCCTCAACAATTAGATGTCAATCCTCAATCCTCAATAGAATATCCTCAGTTCAGAGTTTTCCATACGCAATACTCAATCTGCAATCTTCAAATCTCTATCCACAAACATCAATTCTCATCACTCAACCCTCAACACTCAGTCCCCAATCCTCAATATTCAATCCTCAATCCTCAATCCTCCATCCCCAATCCTCAATCTTCAATCCTAAATCCTCAATCCTCAATCCTCATTCTTCAATCCTCAATTCCCAATCCTCAATCTTCAATCCTCAATCTTAAATCCTCAATTCTCAATCCTCAATCCTCAGTCCTCAGTCCTAAAACCTCAACCATCAACCCTCAGCCCTCATCCTCAATCCTCAATCCACATTCCTCAATCCTCAACCTTCAATCCTCAATTCTCAATCTTCAATACTCAATCCTCAATCCTCAATTCTGAATCCTCAATCCTCAGTCCACAGTCCTCAAACCTCAATCCTCAAACCTCAGCCCTCATCCTCAATCCTCAATCCTCAATCCTCAATCCTCAATCCTCAATCTTCAATCCTCAATCCCCAATCCTTAATCTTCAATCCTCAATCATCAATCCTCAATCCACAATCCTCAATCTTCAATCCCCAATCCTCAATCTTCAATCCTCAATCCTCAATACTCAATCCTCAATCCTCAATCCTCAATCCCCAATCCTTAATCTTCAATCCTCAATACCCAATCTTCAATCCTCGATCCTCAATCCTCAATCCTCAATCCTCAATCCTCAATCCTCAATTCTCAATCCTCAATCCTCAACACTCAGACCTCAAACATCAATACTCAACCCTCAGTCCTCGTCCTCAATCCACAGCCCTCAATCCTCAATCCTCAATCTTCCATCATCAATATTCAATCTTCAGTCCTCAATCCTCAGTCCTCAATCCTCAATCCTCGATCCTCACTGTTCAGTCCGCAATACCCAATCCTCAATCATCAGTCCTCAAACCTCAATCCTGAATCCTCAATCCTGAATCCTCAATCTCCAGACCTAAGTCCTCAACAATCAGTTGTCAATTCTCAATCCACAATAGAATATCATCAATTCACAGTTTTCGATACTCAATACTCAATCTGCAATCATTAAATCTCTATCCACAAACATCAATTCTCATCTCTCAACCCTCAACACTCAGTCCTCAATCTTCAATCCTCAATCCTCAATCCTCAAAGTTCAATCCTCAATACTCAATTTTCAATCCTCAATCCTCAATTCTCAATCTTCAATCCTCAACCCTCAATCCTCAATCCTCAATATTCAATCCTCAATACTCAATCTTCAATCCTCAATCCGCAATCATCAATCCTCAATCCTCAATCGTCAGTCATCAATCCTCAATCTTCAATACTCAATCGTCAATCCTCTGTACTCAATCCTCAATCCTCAATCCTCGTTCCTCAAACCTCAATCCTCAACCCTCAGTCCCCATCCTGAATTCTCAATTCTCAATTCTGAATCCTCAACCCTCAATCTTCAATCCTCAATCCCCAGTCCTCAGTCCTCAATCTTCAATACTCAATCCGCCAATCCTCAATATTCAGCACACAACCCTCAACCATCAATCCTCAATACTCAACCATCAATCCTCAATTCTCAATACTCAGTAGAATATACTGAGATCTCAGTTTTCAATACTCAATCCTCAATCTTCAATCTTCGAATCTCCATCCACAAACATCAATTCTCATCTCTAAACCCTCAACACACAGTCCTCAATCTTCAATCCTCAATCCTCAATCCTCAATTTTCAATCCTCAATACTCAGTCCTCAATCGTCAATCATCAATCCACAATCCTCAATCGTCAGTCATCAACCCTCAATCCTCAATACTCAACCATCAATCCTCAATTCTCAATACTCAGTAGAATATACTGAACTCTCAGTTTTCAATACTCAATCCTCAATCTTCAATCTTCAAATCTCCATCCACAAACATCAATTCTCATCACTCAACCCTGAACACACAGTCCTCAACCTTCAATCCTCAATCTTCAATCCTCAATCTTCAATCCTCAATACTCAATCTTCAATCCTCAATCCTCAATTCTCAATCTTCAATCCTCAACACTCAATCCTCAATCCTCAATATTCAATCCTCAATAATCAATCTTCAATCCTCAGTCCGCAATTATCAATCCTCAATCCTCAATCCTCAGTCATCAATCCTCAACCTTCAATACTCAATCGTCAATCCACAGTCCTCAATCATCAACACTCAATCCTCGTCCCTCAAACCTCAATCCTCAACCCACAGTCCCCATCCTCAATTCTCAATTCTCAACCCTCAATCCTCAACCCTCAATCTTCAATCCTCAATCCCCAGTCCTCAATCTTCAATCCTCAATGCTCAATCCTCAATCCTCAATCCTCAACCTTCAGTCCTCAATCCTCAATCCTCAATCCTCAATCCTCAATCTTCAATCATCAATACTCAATCTTCAATCCTCAATCCTCAATTCTCATTCGTCCATACTCAATCCTCAATCGTCAATCCTCAATCCCCAATCGTCAATCTTCAATCCTCAATCCTCAATCCTCAATCCTCAATCCTCAATCTTCAATCCTGAATACTCAATCTTCAATCCTCAATCCTCAATCCTCAATCCCCAATCCTCAATCCTCAATCCTCAATCCTCAATATTCAACACACAACCGTCAACCATAAATCCTCAACTACTCAGCCATCAACCCTCAAGACTCAATACTCAATAGAATACCCTGAATTCTCATCGTTCAATACTCAATCCACAAAAATCAATAATCAAATCTCAACCCACAAAAATCAATCCTCTAACCCTCAGTCCTCGGCCTGAATCCTCATCCCTCAATAATCAATCCGCAATCTTCAATCATCAATACTCAATATTCAATCCTCAATCCTCAATTCTCAATCCTCAATCCTCAACCCTCACTCCCCATCCGCAATTATCAATTCTCAATCCTGAATCCTCAACCCTCAATCTTCAATCCTCAATAATCTATCTCCAATCCTAGATCCCCAATCCCCAATCCTCAATCCTTAATCCTCAATCTTCAATCCTCAATCCCTGTCCTCAATCTTCAATCCTCAATGCTCAGTCCTCAATCCTCAATCTTCAATCCTCAATCTTCAATCCTCAATCCTCAGTCTTCAATCCTCAATCCTCAATCCTCAATCCTCAATCCTCAATCCTCATTCCTCAATCCTCAGACCTCAGGCCTCAATTCTGAATCCTCAATCCTGAATTCTCAACCTTCAGCCCTCAGTCCTCAACAATCAGGTGACAATCCTCAATCCTCAATAGAATATCCTCAATTCGCAGTTTTCGATACACAATACTCAATGTGCAATCTTCAAATCTCTATCCACAAACATCAATTCTCATCACTCAACCCTCAACACTCAGTCCTCAATGTTCAATCCTCAATCCTCAATCCTCAATCTTCAATCCTCAATACTCAGACTCAATCCTCAATCCTCATTCTTCAATCCTCAATACGCAGTCCTCAATCTTCAATCCTAAATCCTCAATCCTCAATTCTCAATCCTCAACCCTCAGTCCTCAGTCCTCAAACCGCAATCCTCAACCCTCAGCCCTCAAAGTCAATCCTCAATCCTCAATCCTCAATACTCAATCTTCAATCATCAATATTCAATCTTCAATCCTCAATCCTCAATCCTCAATCCTCAATCCTCAATCCTCAATCCTCAATCCTCAATCTTCAATCCTCAATACTCAATCTTCAATCCTCAATCCTCAATCCTCAATCCTCAATCCTCATTCTTCAATCCTCAATACCCAATCCTCAATCTTGAATCCTCAATCATCAATCCCCAATTCTCGATCCCCAATCCTCAATCCTCAGAAATCAAGCATCAATACTCAACCATCAGTCCTCGTCCTCAATCCACAGCCCTCAATCCTCAATCCTCAATCTTCAATCATCAATATTCAACCTTCAGTCCTCAATCATCAGTCCTCAATCCTCAATCCTCAATCCTCAATGTTCAATCCGCAATACCCAATCCTCAATACTCAGTCCTCAAACCTCAATCCTGAATCCTCAATCCTGAATCCTCAATCTTCAGACCTAAGTCCTCAACAATCAGTTGTCAATTCTCAATCCTCAATAGAATATCATCAATTCACAGTTTTCAATACTCAATACTCAATCTGCAATCTTTAAATCTCTATCCACAATCATCAATTCTCATCACTCAACCCTCAACACTCAGTCCCCAATCCTCAATCTTCAATCCTCAATCCTCAATACTCAATCCTCAATCCTCAATCCTCAATCTTCAATCCTCAATACTCAATCATCAATAATTAATTCTCAATCCTCAATCCTCAACGCTCAATCGTCAGTCATCAAACCTCAATACTCAAACTTCAATCCTCAATCCTCAATCCTCAATCCTCAAGCCTCATCCTTCAATCCTCGATACCCATTCCTCAATCTTCAATACTCAATCCTCAATCCTCAATTCTCAATACTCGATCCTCAGTCCTCAGTCCTCAAACCTCAATCCTCAACGCTCAGCTCTCATCCACAATCCTCAATCCTCAATCCTCAATTCTCAATCCTCAATCCTCAATATTCAATCCTCAATAATCAATCTTCAATCCTCAATCCTCAGTCCTCAAACCTCAATTCTCAATCCTCAATCCTGAATCCTCAATCTTCAGCCCTCAGTCCTCAACAATCAATTGTCAATCCTCAATCCTCAATATTCAATCCTCAATACTCAACCTTCAATCCTCAATCCGCAATCATCAATCCTCAATTCTCAATCGTCAGTCATCAATCCTCAATCTTCAATACTCAATCGTCAATCCTCTGACCTCAACCCTCAATCCTCAATCCTCGTTCCTCAAACCTCAATCCTCAACCCTCAGTCCCCATCCTCAATTCTCAATTCTCAATCCTGAATCCTCAACCCTCAATCTTCAATCCTCAATAATCAATCTCCAATCCTAGATCCCAAATCCCCAATCCTCAATCCTTAATCCTCAATCTTCAATCCTCAATCCCTGTCCTCAATCTTCAATCCTCAATGCTCAGTCCTCAATCCTCAATCCTCAATCCTCAATCCCCAATCCTTAATTTTCAATCCTCAATCCTCAATCCTCAATCCACAATCCTCAATATTGAATCCTCAATACTCAATCTTCAATCCTCAATCCGCAATCCTCAACCCTCAATCCTCAATCCTCAATCCTCAATCCTCAATCTTGAATCCTCAATACTCAATCTTCAATCCCCAATCCTCAATCTTCAATCCTCAATCCTCAATCCTCAATCCTCAATCCTCAATCCTCAGTCTTCAATCCTCAACACTCAATCATCAATCTTCAATCCTCAATACTCAATCGTCAATCCTCAAAGCTCAATCCTCAACATTCAATCCTCAATACTGAATCTTCAATCGTCAATCCTCAGTCCTCATCCTCAATCCTCAATCCTCATTCCTCAGTCTTCAATCCTCAATACTCAATATTCAATCCTCAATCCTCAATCCTCAGACCTCAAACCTCAATTCTGAAACCTCAATCCTGAATCCTCAATCTTCAGCCCTCAGTCCTCAACAATCAGGTGACAATCCTCAATCCTCAATAGAATATCCTCAATTCGCAGTTTTCGATACACAATACTCAATCTGCAATCTTCAAATCTCTATCCACAAACATCAATTCTGATCACTCAACCCTCAACACTCAGTCCTCAATGTTCAATCCTCAATCCTCAATCCTCAATCTTCAATCCTCAATACTCAATCTTCAATCCTCAATCCTCAATCCTCAATCCTCAATCCTCATTCTTCAATCCTCAACACCCAATCCTCAATCTTCAGTCCTCAATCCTCAATCCCCAATTCTCAATCCTCAATCCTCAATCCTCAGACCTCAAACATCAATCCTCAACCGTCAGTCCTCGTCCTCAATCCTCAACAATCAATCCTAAATCCTCAATCTTCAATCGTCAATACTAAATCTTCAATCCTCACTCTTCAGTCCTCAATCCTCAATCCTCAATCCTCAATGTTCCACACAACCCTCAACCATCAATCCTCAATACTCAACCATCAATCCTCAATTCTCAATACTCAGTAGAATATACTGAGATCTCAGTTTTCAATACTCAATCCTCAATCTTCAATCTTCGAATCTCCATCCACAAACATCAATTCTCATCTCTAAACCCTCAACACACAGTCCTCAATCTTCAATCCTCAATCCTCAATCCTCAATTTTCAATCCTCAATACTCAGTCCTCAATCGTCAATCATCAATCCACAATCCTCAATCGTCAGTCATCAACCCTCAATCCTCAATACTCAACCATCAATCCTCAATTCTCAATACTCAGTAGAATATACTGAACTCTCAGTTTTCAATACTCAATCCTCAATCTTCAATCTTCAAATCTCCATCCACAAACATCAATTCTCATCACTCAACCCTGAACACACAGTCCTCAACCTTCAATCCTCAATCTTCAATCCTCAATCTTCAATCCTCAATACTCAATCTTCAATCCTCAATCCTCAATTCTCAATCTTCAATCCTCAACACTCAATCCTCAATCCTCAATATTCAATCCTCAATAATCAATCTTCAATCCTCAGTCCGCAATTATCAATCCTCAATCCTCAATCCTCAGTCATCAATCCTCAACCTTCAATACTCAATCGTCAATCCACAGTCCTCAATCATCAACACTCAATCCTCGTCCCTCAAACCTCAATCCTCAACCCACAGTCCCCATCCTCAATTCTCAATTCTCAACCCTCAATCCTCAACCCTCAATCTTCAATCCTCAATCCCCAGTCCTCAATCTTCAATCCTCAATGCTCAATCCTCAATCCTCAATCCTCAACCTTCAGTCCTCAATCCTCAATCCTCAATCCTCAATCCTCAATCTTCAATCATCAATACTCAATCTTCAATCCTCAATCCTCAATTCTCATTCGTCCATACTCAATCCTCAATCGTCAATCCTCAATCCCCAATCGTCAATCTTCAATCCTCAATCCTCAATCCTCAATCCTCAATCCTCAATCTTCAATCCTGAATACTCAATCTTCAATCCTCAATCCTCAATCCTCAATCCCCAATCCTCAATCCTCAATCCTCAATCCTCAATATTCAACACACAACCGTCAACCATAAATCCTCAACTACTCAGCCATCAACCCTCAAGACTCAATACTCAATAGAATACCCTGAATTCTCATCGTTCAATACTCAATCCACAAAAATCAATAATCAAATCTCAACCCACAAAAATCAATCCTCTAACCCTCAGTCCTCGGCCTGAATCCTCATCCCTCAATAATCAATCCGCAATCTTCAATCATCAATACTCAATATTCAATCCTCAATCCTCAATTCTCAATCCTCAATCCTCAACCCTCACTCCCCATCCGCAATTATCAATTCTCAATCCTGAATCCTCAACCCTCAATCTTCAATCCTCAATAATCTATCTCCAATCCTAGATCCCCAATCCCCAATCCTCAATCCTTAATCCTCAATCTTCAATCCTCAATCCCTGTCCTCAATCTTCAATCCTCAATGCTCAGTCCTCAATCCTCAATCTTCAATCCTCAATCTTCAATCCTCAATCCTCAGTCTTCAATCCTCAATCCTCAATCCTCAATCCTCAATCCTCAATCCTCATTCCTCAATCCTCAGACCTCAGGCCTCAATTCTGAATCCTCAATCCTGAATTCTCAACCTTCAGCCCTCAGTCCTCAACAATCAGGTGACAATCCTCAATCCTCAATAGAATATCCTCAATTCGCAGTTTTCGATACACAATACTCAATGTGCAATCTTCAAATCTCTATCCACAAACATCAATTCTCATCAC